>NC_143484.1:47913431-48213431 GCF_027475165.1 Benincasa hispida | reverse complement strand
TTATAACTTTTATAGAAGAAATGAAACAAGTTAAAATCATTTATTGCATGTTATGACGTACTTAGTAAAATTATAACAATTATAAAATTACCTAAAGTAGTGTAATGCATAATGCAATTCCATTTCATTACTAAACTTATACAACACTTACATAATAAAGCAATGAAACAATTAATAACATACAACCATCTATACATACATACTATATATTATAACTCTTATAATATAAATGATGCATGGATTTGTTATTAATGCATGCATGCATATACTATAACGATTATATTATATGATGCATGAGCATGCTATAAATATAAAACCATGCAATTATATATTATAACATTTATAATATAAATGATGCATGAATTATGTATAACCTATGGTGAGATTTTTACTATATGGCATACATTATGACATGTAATAATAAATAAGAATCATACATCAAATGCATAACTAAAAAAATTATTGGACTAGGATTGGACACCTAAACAATTAATTAAATTAATATAACACTTATATTAATTTAATTAATTATAAAATATCTAACTATTATAAAATAATAGTCGGCCGGTTTGAAACAAGTGAATCGGGCCTTGAACCACTTGAATCGATCCACCTAGCACCGAACTGGACCCAAAACGCTCGAATCAGCCGAACCGGACGCAAATCAATAGAACCGGATGAGAACCGATTTGTTCTTTCCGTCATAGAGCATTGCAACACTACGGAAAGAACAAAGCATTCTTCCTCATCGCAACGTTGCAACACTAGGTCACAATGTTGCAATGTTGCGGTACAGTCAATACTGTACAGTCGCTATCTCCTACGTTTTTCCTCCGATTTGAGTCTCGTTTTCTCCAAAAACTCACCAGAAACAACATGCGACTCAAAAATAGTAACTACAAACTCGATTACAAAAAAGATGCCCAAAACGTGGGCTCTTACAAACCAATTTTTAAATTAAAGCAGCAAATACTAAATGGCCAATCCTGAAACATCCAATAATTATAAACATTCAACAATAACATTCATTGCATGAATAAATTGTAAGAATGAAAATCCACCAATTCAATGTAATCCACCAATTCATTTTAATCCACCAATTAAAGCAACAATAACATTCTTTAGATGCATGCCACAATTTCACTCCAATCTTCTCAATATATTGCACGATTTTCATGCAAAGAAGATGATTGCATAAGATGCAGCTTATGCTTGGAGTTATTGAAGCTAAACTTAGGTGAGTTTTGTGTGAGCTTGTTGAAGGTGTTATTGGAAAAAATCAAATTTTCATTTTGTGTTTTTCAAACTTTTTCAATTTTTTACCAAATGATTTCAAAAATCAATTTAATTAATGCTAACTAATTTAATTCAAATATTAAATTAATTTTATACAAATCCACCTTTATATATTTAAATCATATTTAAATATTAATTCTCCTATTCCGTTTAATTCTTAAAATTAAACGTGTAATTATATCTCATATAATTACTAATTCCCTTAATTCTAATTTGAACGTTTCAAAATAACTTATCACACTACTCTAAAGCTAATCCATTTATGAGCTAGTAGGGGGACCTCACGGACCTACAGCTCATGGGCTCCAATGATCCAAGATTAATTGGCTAAACTCATTACACCGAATTAACCATCATTCGTTAACTAATGGGTCCATCCACTAAAGCCCATAGTTGCACTCCCCTCACTGTAGATATATTATGTCCACGTGATTTAACCATTATTAGTAAGTCGATCCTTCACAGGTTGTTCGTAATAACGGTTGGGTCAAATGTCTGTTTTACACCCAAGATTACGTCTTATTCCTTAAGTTCCTACTGATCCTCTAATGAACAACTGGTTTGTGATCCAGTCACTAAACCAAATCTCTCTCAGCCCAGTGAGAGGGTGTGGCTCATTGTTCAAGACCCAAAGTCAGCACTTAAGGGAACAACCTCTCTACTATCCCTAAAAGAGAGTAGAAGTGAATTTCTTCTTGCACCCTATGTCCCCAGCTATCCACCCGGTCTTATCCCTGAAATGGAGGTTTATTGAGTCGGCGCTGTTGAGCCAACCCTCACCTATAAAAATCTAAGGATAATCCCAAATAAACAAGAGCTCATAGTTAGCTTAGGATTAAGGTCAAGTTACTTAGGTCATTGCTTTGAAATAGTCAGTCTTAAATAGTAAACAACGTTATAAAGTAAGAGTGACTGATTTTGTGGTCCGATTTTGTACAAACCCATTTGCATAGGATGCCACCACTTTTCATGTCATAAAATGTACGAATTAAAATCACTTCGTTTGTTGCACTTTACAACTCTTTGTAACAACAATAGAGTAGGTCACATCCAATAGTGTTAGCAGAATAAGGTACCCAATCTTATTCATATACTATAGATCATTTTGACTATTTACTCGAACTTGATCCATCTTTATGTCTCTACATAAAGTTCAAGTATTTATATAATAGCCATGGATCTTGGTTTATTAGATTTAGAATTTTATGTATGTAATTTATAAAATCAATAATAAGTTTATTGACTATAGAATGTGTTTAACTTTTCACAAACTGCGAGTTTTAGGACATAAAACCCAACAATACTCCCACTTGGACTAAAACTTCAGTGGATCAATATATACAAATATATAAAATGTTGAGTTTACACGGAGAGAACAAAACGTACAAATACAATAAACTACGACATTTTAATACCCATAAATTCTCCCACTTGCCCTAATGATGAATATCTCGAAGACTTAGTCCTACTACGTGACCCTCAAACACTTTAGCCGAGAGGGCCTTTGTAAATGGATCAGCTAAGTTGTCTTGTGAAGCTATCTGCGTGACAATTACGTCTCCTCTGTGTACAATCTCCCTGATGATATGGTACTTTCGCTCGATAGGTTTTCCTCTTTTATGGCTTCGAGGTTCCATTGAATTTTAAATTGCTCCATTGTTGCCACAATAGAGAGTGACAGAAAGGTGCATATTAGGAACTACTTCCATATCAGTCAGGAACGTTCTGAGTCATACTGCTTCTTTTGTTGCTTCACTTGCAGCTACATACTCAGCTTCCATTATGGAGTCAGCAATACAACTCTGCTTGATGCTTCTCCACACAACTGCTCCTCCATTCAGAGTGACTACTGACCTCGAAGTTGATTTCCTAGAATCAATATCGGTTTAGAAGTCAAAATCAGTGTATCCAGTAAGGATCAGATCCTTAGCACCATACACCAGCATATAATCTCTCGTTCTCCGAAGATACTTGAGAATGTTCTTAACAGCAGTCCAATGATCATATCCAGTATTAGACTGAAATCTGCTGACTATTCCTACGGCATAGCATATATCGAGACGAGTACACAATATTGCATACATTAAACTCCCTACAGCTGATGCATATGGAATTCGTTTCATGTCCTTAACCTCTTAAGGTGTCTTAGGACTTTCTTCCTTAAACAGGTGAATTCCATGTCTGAAAGGTAACATTCCTTTCTTGGAATTTTGCATTTTATACCTAGACAACATCTTGCCTATATAAGATGCTTGAGATGATGCTAATGTTTTATTCTTGCGATTCCGGATTATTTGGATCCCAAGAACATACGTGCTTCTCCCAAATCTTTCATTTGGAATTACAAAGCCAGCCATCTCTTGACATCAGCTAGAAATTCTACTTCATTCCCTATGAGTTGAATATCATCAACATACACACCAGAAAAGCGACAGTTTGTTAACGATTTTCTCGTATACACAGGGTTTGTCAACATTTTGTTCAAATCCATAAGATTTGATTGCAGTGTCAAATCTCATATTCCATGATCTAGATGCTTGTTTTAACCCATAAATGGATCGATGAAGTTTGCAAACTTTTTGCTCTTGATCCTGTTCAATAAACCCTTCTGGTTGAGACATATAGATACTCTCTTCAAGATATCCATTCAAAAAAACTGTCTTGACATCCATTTGCCATATTTCATAATCATAAATGTAGCTATGGACAAGAGTATTCTATTTGACTTTATCATGGCAACCGAAGAGAAAGTTTCTTCATAGTCTACCCCCTCTCTTTGGGTAAACCCTTTTTTCCATAAGTCTTGCTTTGTAGGTCTGTACCTTACCAACTTGATCTCGTTTTCTCTTGTAGATTCATTTGCAACCGATGGGTTTTACCTCTTCAGGTTGATCTAAAAGATCCCAAACATAATTAAAATACATAGATTCCATTTCAAGGTCCATGGCTTTAATCCATTGGTCTTTATCCACCTCATTCATTTCTTGTTTAAAAGACAATAGATCCTCTAAGCCATCATCTAGTATAGTGACTTGAGTTTTAGTCAAACCCATGTACCGGTCAGGCTATTGCACAACCCTCCCACTACGACGAGGCATTCTCAACTCTTGAGAAGGATGTGAAGTACCAGTTTCATCAACAACTCTTGTTGATGGACCTACTCTATCAACAACTCTTTTTAATGCATTTGTCGTTTCTCTGGACATTTCCTCTATTACTAGCTTACTGCGAGGTTGATGATTCTTCATGTGGCTTCCTCTAGGAAGGTTGCATTTATCGATACAAATACCTTGTCTTCCTGAGGATCGTAAAATAAACCACCTTTCATTTCTTTTAGGTAGCTTACGAATAGGCATACTTTTGAACAACGTTCCAACTTTTTAGGATTTTGCACCAATACGTGTGCTGGGCAACCCCAAATTTTGAATGACGTAAATTTTCTTTACATTCTCTTAAGAGCTCGTAAAGCATTTCAGAAACACTTTTCGTGGGAACTATGTTCAAAATATACACTACAGTTTCAAGTGCATGTCCCCAGATATGGACCTGCTCTGATTCTGACAATCGCGGCGTGATGGTCCTTTTCTAAATCTCTGCTACTAATGGCATGGTAGGTGAAATGTCAACATCATCTTTTAATGATCCCGAGATATGCGTTCATGTTGCATTTCACCAACCTTGCGATCATTCCTCTATTATGGTTATTATTCTGTAGCTGCAATCTCTCTGTGATGACCGCATTCGCTTAACGGCCGGAACTTCCATGCAATGGATGCATGCGGTTGATGGTCGAAACATCTATGCGATGATCGTATTCGCTCGACAGCCACACTTCAATGCGATGGACGCATGCGTTAATGGCCGCAACATCCATGCGTCGAACATATGCGTTCGCCTCTACGATGGAGAGATCCCCGCATGCAGTCATCTTTGCAATAGCTTGGCTTCCGTGCATGCGATCGCATTCTGTGGTTGCTACAAAAATAGATATTTGAACACATAATAACGCATAATAGTGGGTTAGCCGAGATTCTTAATATCGATGGACGCAAACTCATTTTCTCATGAATTCTTGACATAATCGCCGCATATTATGCTTAACAACTCTCATAATTCTAAATAAAAAGCATAAGATGACGTGCATTTCTGCATGTCATCAGTAGTCTATACACTTTAACTCAATTTGGGATCTTATAGATCATCTTAATGGGATTAAACCTATAGGTTGTAAATGGATATACAAGAGGAAACGAGGTGCTGATGGGAAGGTGCAAACCTTTAAGGCTACACTAATAGCAAAAGGTTATACCCAGGTTGAGGGAATCGACTATGGGGAAACTTTCTCGCTTGTTGCCATGCTGAAGTCTATCTGCATCTTCCTATCCATTACCTCATATTATGACTATGAGATATGGAAAATGGATGTCAAGACTGCTTTTCTGAATGGAAATCTTGAGAAGACCATTTATATGGTGCAACCCGAGGGATTCATAGCCCAAGGTCAAGAGCAAAAGGTTTGCAAGCTGAATCGATCCATTTATGGATTGAAACAGGTATCTCGATCTTGGAACATAAGGTTTGATACTGCGATCAAATCTTATGGCTTTGATCAAAACGTTGATGAGCCTTATGTATACAAGAAAATCATCAACAGTTCAGTAGTTTTTCTAGTGTTGTATGTAGAAGATATCCTACTCATTGAGAATGATGCAGGTTTACTGACTTCAATTAAAAACTGGCTAGCGACCCAATTCCAAATCAAAGTGGGAGAGGCATAGTTTGTTCTTGGGATTCAGATCTTTCGAGATTGAAAGAACAAAATGCTAGCACTGTCTTAAGAATCGTACATTAACAAGATGTTGATCAAGTACTCAATGCAGAACTTAGAGAGGCGTCCATTGCCTTTTCGACACGGAGTTACATTGTCTAAGGAACAATGTCCTAAGACACCTCAAAAGGTTGAAGAAATGAGATGGGTCCCTTATGCATCTGTCGTCGTTAGTTTGATATGCGCGATGTTATGTACTAGACCTGATATATGCTACCTTATGGGATAGTCAGTAGATTCAATCTAGTCCAGGACAGAGTCACTGGATAGCCGTCAAGAACATCCTCAAGTATCTTCAAAGAACGAGGGACTACATGCTTGTGTATCATTCTAAGGATTTGATCCTTACAGGATACACTGACTCTGATTTTCAGACTGATAAGGATTCTCAAAAATCCACTTCAGGATCAGTGTTCACTCTTAATGGAGGAGCTATAGTACGACAAAGCACTAAGCAATGGTGCATCGCTGACTCCACTATGGAGGCCGAGTATGTAGCGACTTATGAAGCTGCTAAGGAGGTCATTTAACTCAGGAAGTTCTTGATTGATCTGGAAGTTATTCCATATATGTCTAGGCATATCACCCTTTATTGTGATAATAGTGTGCTATGGCGAATTCCCATGAGTCTCGGAGTCATAAGCGCAGCAAGCACATAAAGCGGATATACCATCTCATCTAAGAGATTGTGCATCGAGGGGACATGATTGTCACGAAGAAAGCTTCGAAGCATAATGTTGCTGATCTATTTATAAAGGCTCTCACAGCTACAGTGTTTGAGAGTCACCAGTAGAGTATGGGTCTATGGGACCGACTGCGGCTGGACTAGGGCAAGTGGGAGATGTTGTACTAAGCATTTGTCCCCTAGTTTATTGTTTTATGTACTTGTAATGTGATTATCTTGTACACCCCACTAGCTTTAGGACAAGTAGACGATTGTTGGAGTTAATGCCCTAAATCTCGTAGGATCATGTAGTTTATAAACACATGTATGAACAAACGGTTTTATGATATATAATATGAGATATTTTATTCACTTCAGTCTATGAAATATAAGATATTTTAGTTGCATTAACTACAAACCAATAAACTAAGATTCTCAGTTATCATTATAACTGAAGCGTGTATGTGGAGATATACAACTGGATCGTACTTTAAGTGATAACCTAAATGGTATATAGTATATGGATAAAGGTAAGAAACCTTATCTTGATGACAGTACAAGTGTGGCCTGCTTTGTAGGTGTTACAAATGTTGTAAAGTGCTATAAATGATCTGATCCTAATCATTTGTGTATTAGACATGTGAGCGGGGATGATCTATACAGAAGAGTTTGTATAAGACCGGACTACGAAATGTTTAGTCTCGTTATATAATGTCGTTCATGACAGAGACTTTCATTTCACTAGGATGACCATAGGTAACATGACCTTAATCCTGAGTGAGTTGTGAACTCTTGCCTATGAGAGCGGTCCTTTGATTTTCATAGGTGCGAGTGGCCAGATCGCCGACTCAAACCTACCACTTTGGGAATTCTTCTTATTGAGGAGCTGGGAACTCAACTACACAAGACGGAATTCACTTCTTTGAAGCAGAGGTAAGTAGATAAATTACTCCCTTAAGGGCTGATTCTAGGGGTTGAACAATGTGGCGACATCTTCTCTTGGCCCGAGAAGGTTTTAGTCCTAGTAGGACTATGATATGTTGTTCATTAGAGGAATCAGTGGTACTTAAGGAGTTAGATGTAAATACAGGGGAAAATTGGCAAATTGGCCCAGTTGTACTTACGAGAGATTTATGAAAGGTCATCGTACTGTTGATTGGTTATATCCGATGGACACAAAAATATATTTGTAGTGCGAAGAGTGCAGCTGTCGGTCTTTATTAGATTGCTTGATAGCTAATGGTGGATATTGTGATTAAAGAGTTTAGTCAGTTATTCATGTACCGTTGGAGCTTCAAGCTACAGGTCCATAAGGTCCCCTTAGTAGCTCAATGGATTCATGTTGAGAATCACTTTTTAGGTTAGTTTGAAATGTTCAAATTAACAAGAGGGAATTTGATTATATATGATATAATTTAATTAATTTAATTATATGTGAAATAATTGATTTGATGTATTTGATACATTATTTGATTGAAGAAATTAATATAAATATGATGTATATTAAATGCCATAAAAGAGAAAAAGAACTATGGTTTATATGTTTCATATGATGAAATATTAAAACTATAGGTTATAAATATAATATGATAAGTTAGTTATTGTATTTATTTATAATATATTAATTATGAGATAATTAGTTTTCTTTTTATCTAATAAATTAGTCTTCTTTTTCTCTAATAACAAACTTAGTGGGTGATTATACACGGTTTATAGCTATGGATAAAAATGAAAATAGTTTTCATTTTGTCATAACACACGCTACACAAAGGCAAGTGATCAGATTACTTGTTGAGAGAGTAAACGATAAGTCATTGAGTTTACTATATAATACTTACTCGCTTACTACACGATTGAGTATCAAGTCTATATAATATACTTCTTCTTTCTTCTGTCACATGCTCGATCGTCTAGTTACTCCATCCCGCTATCAAAATCCATATATAGCCCACACCTCCTGGATTCTCACACCGAGAATACCAAGGTAATCGAGTGGTGGTGTCTAATTTTGTTCGAGGATCAAGTTGTAGTCGGTGGTGATCGAAGATCTTCCAGTTGCTCGTAAGTTCGTGTTATTGGCTGAGTTGCTGAACGATTGAGGGATACGTGAAGAAAGGGTTCTAGAAAAGAATTTTTAAGTGTTTGACAAAATGCCGCAATGGTAAAATAATCCGATAATACAGAGGAAATCTTAAGTGTTTGACGAAATGTCGCAATGGTAAAATAATCCGATAATACAGAGTTGGAAACCCATATTTCGAGTGAAAATGTAGTACTAGAAAAGAATTTTTACCCTGTTTCGACCACCACTGTCGGCCATGACATGCAGAAATGAATCGAACAAGAAAGAAAAAAAAGCAGAGTTAGTTCTATGAAGAAAGAATGCAGAGGGAAAAAAGGAAAGAGAAGTAAGGTAGCGAAGTAGAGGGTCTTACAGTGGTTTGAAGCATGGAAAGGGCAATGAGGGCCAAGAGCAAGAGAGAAACAAACTTGAAAGAGAGCAACAAACTTAGGCATCAACGGACGAATGGTCGACTTACCGATGGAAGACGACAAACAGACGAATAGTGGAAGACGTGGATGAATGGCAGGGCAGTGCTGCTCTCTTGCTCGTCTAGTCTCGGCCTACCTAGGGTTAAAGAAGGCAAAGATGGTCTACCTTCTTCGATTTGGGTTTTTTTTTAACCCAAACTTCTGACGCATATTGTCTACCTGTTGGGAGTTAGGCATATTGTTGTTGGGAATATTCTAGAACTCACAATTCGTAAATTTTGTGTTAAACAATCTATTATCAATAAAATATTATTGAGTATTTTATTCAATAAAGTTGTTGATTTTGCATTCTATTATGAAAATCCAATAAACATATCCATGGCTATAGTATGAATACTTTAACTTTATGTAGTGACATAAACAGGATCAAGTTAATAGTATATAGCCTAAATGGTCTATAAGTATATGGATGAAATTGGGTATCTCGTCCTGGTAACACTATTGGATGCAACCCATTTTGTATAGATAATATAAATGATGTGATCCACAAATCATTCATGTAAAGACATATGAGGTTGTTCTCTTATGTGCTGATTCTAGGTCTTGAACAATCGAGACCTCGCCTTCTCATGATAGAGAGGGGCATGATTCGTAAGTGGTATTATGAATCAAATTGTTCATTAGAGGGTCAGTGGGAACTTAAGGAACAAGATGTATTTACAGGGGTAAAACAATATTTTTGACCAAGCTGTAATTATGGTTTATATGGACAGAAATATATCTATAGTGAGAAGAGTGCAACTCTCGAGCTATAGTGGTTTGTCTTGATAGTTAATGAATAGTAATTAATTGGATGAAAGAGTTTAACGAATTAATTACATATCGTTGGAGCTCATGATCTGTAGGTCCATTAGGTCTCTCTACTAACTCTTAAATTGGAATAACAAATTGAGTATTGATGTATGAAATTAGGGTTATGAATTTGAAATTTTCAAATTCAATTTTAGGGTTTTCAATTGAGTATATATGATAAAATTAAAAACGTTTAATATTGAAATTAAACAAAATTGAAAAATTAATTAATATTTAAATCATAATTGATTTGTATTGGTGAAATTGATATTTTATAAATTTAATATTAAGATATTAAATAAATATTTTTTAATTAAAAAGTTTAATTAAAATTAGTTTTATTTAAATTAATTATTTTTTAATTAATTTTATAAAACTAATTTACATAATAAAATAAAATGATTTTTTAATTCATTTTCAAGTTAGTGGATTTTTCCATTTTTTGGAAAAAAAAAATCCACTAACTACATTTTGATGGATTATCACCAAAATCCAATTCAATTTTGTGATGATCACCAAATAGGTGGTGCCCTCCATGCAGCCGATTGGTTTTGCATGAATTCTATCTATATATAGAAGCTCCATGCAGAAAGATTATAAAGAAATTTGAGTTTACTTGCTAAAGTTAAAAATACTGAAAACCCTACTTAACTCTCACTTGTTCATCCTCAATTCAGCTTGATTTAAGTGTTTCCACCACACGTTCCTGCTTGAGCATAGTGGAGAAGATCTTGGTGATGGTCTTCTTGAAGAATCAAGCTCTATCTTGGTGGATTTCTGCTGAACACGTTGAAGAAATCTTTAAAGGTAATATGTGTTTCAAACCCTCTTATGAATGTCACATGAACAACATGTTTATAACTCAAATTAAATATAGTTTAAGTGTTTATTGATTTTGAAGTCTTCCGTTGCATGTTATATATTACTCCTTCAATTGGTATCAAAGCATGATTTAAGCACTTAACTATTGTTAATTTGAGTTTGGTGGGTGTTTTTTCATGAACTGCATGAAATAGTATACTGATATGGTTTTTCCAGTGTTTTGCCATTTGAATCCTTTCAATTATGTTGTTTCTCTTATAATTGGCTCTTGTTTGATGGGCCTGAATGTATGTTTAAGAGTCTGTAACTCATATGGAGTCATTAGAAGTTGAAATTAGGATGTAATTGAAGAAAGAGGTGAAGAAGGCCGAGCTGCAGATTTCGAGTTCTTCAGCTTCTGTTTGAATTTCAAGCGAGATTAGACCAAGTTCGAGCGAGATTTAAGTTCAAGCGATATTTTGAATCAAGTTTGAGCGAGATTTCTAGTTCGAGCGAGATTCTAATGGAATTCCCAGCGAGATTTCAAGTTCGAGCGAGATTTTGAATCAAGTTCGAGCGAGATTTCATACGAGGAGCGAGATTCTGATGGTTTGAACGAGATTTCAATGAAGCCAGTGAAAGATCAAGTTTGAGCGAGATTTTAACATAGAGCGAGATTCTGTTCAAACCGAGCGAGATCCTGGTCCAACAGTGAACCGAAATGTCGGGACATATATGATCGGTGGGTTAGAGCTAATGAAAAAGCCTGGGCTTACATCTTAGCAAGTATATCCGAAGTACTTAATAAGAAACATGAGGTAATGCCCACCACTCGTGAGATAATGGCGACACTTCAGAAGATGTTCAAGAACCGTCATCCTTTATTCGACATGAAGCCATTAAGTATGTTTACAGTACTTGCATGAAAGATGGTACCAATTTTAAAGAACATGTTCTCGATATGATGGTCTATTTTAATATTGTTGAGGCTCATAAGGCAATAATAGATGAGATAAGTCAAGTCAGTATTGAAGGATTTCTTAACGAAGAGCATCCATGAGTGCATTCAGATCTTTCCGATTTCACCGTGACCAAAATACAACATATACATTCTAACAAAGAGTTATGCAAACAAACAGTAATTAACGGCATGCTTTGAACACTAAAGAATAAGGGAAAGACTTCTCATACCAGTTGAAGACCCTCTTCAAGCTTTAGAACTCAGATACAGTGGAAGAACCTCCACCCGTACTCTATCACTCAGCAAGCGTGTCGTCTGCAGCAGCACGATCAATCACGAACAAGTCAATGTAGCGCAGACGATACCAACAAAATGGAGCCCTTGGTATTCATAGAGTGAGAATCCAAAGTGTGGTCTTTTGTGAGTTTGGTAGAGGTTGGAGAATGAACTAATCGTGTAGATGATAAGCAAGTGGGAGAGAAAAGGAAGCTATCATATAGCTAAATGCTTATCGTTTATAAGAAGCTACACGATTGTGTAGGTTTCACTAAGTGGTTGTTTAGTAAAAGGTAGACGATCATTTAGAAAACACTTCACACTATACAATCGTTTAGGAAAGCTAAACGATCGTTTAGGGACTAGCATGCGATCGTTTAGGTGCGAGGTATGCGATCGTTTAGGCACTGAGTGACTATCGTATAGGCTTTCGACTTATGCTACCGTTTACATTTCCACACCGATGCCAAATTTTTCGAACCTTGGTAAAATGAAACTAATTTTCATTTTATTCTTCGGTTACCATAACCGAAGCAGCTGCTCCCACTAACGCATGTCCGAGAGAAATTTTAGGTCAATTATCAAATAATTAACCAATTAAATAATTAATAAATATAATCATATTATATTTTTACCTTATAGTTTGATATCACATATCTACTATAGTAATTTCTCCTCTACTTGATATAAATCATATTTATATCTAATTACCTCCAAAATAATGTATCTCATACATTTAGCCAATTATATCATATATAATTAACCAGTTCAATTATATCATCAAACTTCCTCTTGTCAATTTGATCATTTTAAATTAACCCAAATACTGATTCTCAATTTTATCCAAGCTACCCAGGGGACCTAATGGACCTGTGGCTCAAAGCTCCAACGGTACATGAATAGCTGACTAAACTCTTTAGCCACGAGATCCACCATCCGTCAACGTCAGGCATTCCACTAAAGATCATCAACTGAACTCTTCTTACCACAGATATATTTTTGTGTCCATCAGATATAACCAATCATGAATACGATGACCCTTCACAGATGCTCGTAAGTACAGCTAGGCCATTTTACCATTTTTCCCCTATAGTTAGATCTCACTCCTTAAGTACCACTGATTCCTCTAATGAACAATACAACATAGTCCAACTATGTGTGAACACCTCTCTGGCCAAGAGAAGGTGTGTGGCGCCACATCATTCAAGCCCTGGAATCAACCCTTAAGGGAGCCATCTATCTATTAACCCCTACCTCGAGGAAGAAGTGAATTTTATCTTGTGTAGTTGAGTTCCCAGCTCCCAAATCAGACGTATCCCCAAAATGGTAGGTTTGAGTCAGCGACTTGGCCACTCGTACCCATACAAATCAAAGAACCACCCTCAATGGCATGAGTTCCCAACTCACTCAGGATTGAGGTCATGTTACCTATGGTCATCCTAATGAAGTAAAGTCTCTTTCATGAACGGTGTTATATAACGATACGTTAATACTTCATGGTCAGGTCTTATACAAACTCTTTGTATAGGACACCCCCGCTCGCATGTCCCCAATACGAATGATCAGGATCAGACCATCTATGATAAGTCACAACACTTGTGACCATTCCACAAAGTGGGTTGCATCCGTAACGTTACCAGGATAAAGTTTTCCTCCTATATCCATATACTACAAACCATTTTGGTTATCACTCAAGACATGATCCACTTGTATGTCACCACATACATGCTTAAGTTACATACATATAACCAGGGATTTTATGTTTATTGGTTTGTGGTAAAGCAAATAAAAGATACAATTGAGCAAAAAAACAAGATGTGAAGTAACTATCATATATTATACAACACAAGCGTTCGTACAAGCTGTTTACAAACTATAGGACACAAGACTTTAGGGCATCAACCCCAACAAGTATGATATTGGAATCTCTCCCTGAGAGTTATCTGCCTTTTAGATCCAATGTTGTTATGAACAAAATTACTTTTAATTTGACTACGTTGTTGAACGAGTTCTAGACATATCAGTCTATGATGAAACTTAAAGAAAAAGAAGTAAATGTTATTTCTCAATCTAAGACGTTTTTTAAGGAGTCTACATCTGGAATAAAAACCCATTGATAACAAAAAGTTTGTTCCCTCTTCTTCAAAAGACAAAGTTATACAAATGAAGAAGAAGGGTAAAGGGAATAAGAAAATCATTGCTAAGAAAAATAAAAACAAAAACAGAACTCCCAAAGGAAAATGTTTCCATTGCGGAGAGGATGGGCACTAGAAGCATAACTGCCCAAAGCATTTGGCAGAAAAGAAAGCGAAAAGGCGAAACAAGGTAAATCAGATTTACTAGTAGTTGAAACATGTCTAGTGGGAAATACTCACCTAACCTGGATATTAGATTCAGGCGCTGCTAATCATGTTTGCACTTTTCTACAGGAAACTAATTCTTGGAGACAACTTTCTGAATAGGAAATGACTTTCAAGGTGGGAATGGGTGAAGTAATTTTAGCTTATGCAGTGGGAGATGTCAAGCTATTTTTTGCAGAATCTTTCATCTTACTTAGAAATGTATATTATGTACCTAAGATGAAAAGAAACTTAATCTTCACTTTCTGTCTGCTAGAAAATATGTATAGAATATCTTTTGAATCTAATGAAGTATTTGTTTTTTCAAGAGGTGTTCATATTTGTTTTGCAAGACTCGAAAATAACTTGTACATATTAAAACCAACTGAAGCAAAGGTCATTCTAAATATAGAGATGTTAAAAACGGCTGAGACTCAAAATAAAAGACGGAAAATTTCTTCTAATGCATATCTTTGGCACCTCAGACTTGGTCACATTAATCTCAACAAGATTGAGAGATTGGTAAAAAAAAAAAACGGTCATCTAAGTCAGTTAGAAGATAGTTCTTTACCTCCATGTGAATCATGTTTTAAAGAAAAAATGACAAAAAGATCTTTTTCTGAAAAAGGTCTTCATGCCAAAGAGCCTCTCGAACTTATACATTCAGACCTATGTGGTCTGATGAGTGTAAAAGCACGAGGAGGCTATCAGTATTTTGTCAGTTTTATTAATGATTACTCGAGATATGACTACATTTACTTAATAAGTCACAAGTTTGAAACTCTTGAAAAGTTCAAAGAATTTAAGACCGAGACACAAAATTTGTTAAGTAAAAGAATTAAAACACTTCTATCTGATCGAGGTGGTGAGTATATGAATTTACAATTCCAAAACTATCTAGTAGATCATGGAATTTAATCCCAGCTCACAGCACCTGGAACACCACAAAAAAATGGTGTTACAGAAGAGAGAAATCAAACCTTGTTAGACATGATCCAATCAATGATGAGTTATGCTCAGTTACCTCAATCCTTTTGGGGGTATGCAGTGCAGACTGTAATATATATTCTAAACGTTGTTCCTTCAAAAAGTGTTTTATAAACACCATATGAATTATGGAAAGGACGCAAAACTAGTTTATGTCATTTCCGTATTTGGGGTTGTTCAGCACACTGTTGGTACAAAATCCTGAGAAACTAGAAACACGTTCGAAGTTATGTCTCTTTGTAGGATACCCTAAAGAAACAAAAGGATGACTGTTCTATGATCCCCAAGAAGACAAAATATTTATATGGACAAATGCTACATTCTTGGAAGAAGATCATATTAAAAATCATCTACCTTGCAATAAACTAATATTACAAGAAATGACCAAAGATGCTACAGAAAAATCAACAAGAGTTGTTGATCAAGTTGGTCCATCAACAACTGTTGTTGTCCTGTCACGTCCGTCTCAAGAGTTGAATATGCTTCGACATAGTGGGAAGGTTATTCAGTAACCTAAAACGCTATATAGGTTTAACAGAAACTCAAAACATTATACATGATGATGGATTAGATGATCCATTATCCTTTGAAAAGGTAATGGAAGATGTTGACAGGGAACAATGGATAAAAGCCATGGACGTTGAAATGGAGTCTATGTACTTCAACTCTGTCTTGGAACTTGTAGATCAACCACATGGGGTTAAACATGTAGGTTGCAAATGGATCTACAAAAGAAAACGAGATCAAACTTGCAAGGTGCAAACCTACAAAGCCAAACTTGCAGCAAAAGGTTTTACCTAAAGAGAAGAGTTTGATTATGAAGAAACTTTTTCTTCTATTGCCATGATAAAATCGATTAGAATACTTCTATCCATTGCTACATATTATGACTATGAAATATGGAAAATGGATGTCAAAATAGCTTTTCTGAACGACCATCTTGATGAAAGTATTTTTATGTCTCAACCAGAAGGATTCATCAAACAAGGATAGGAACAGAAAGTTTGTAAGCTTAAACGATACATTTATGGGTTAAAACAAGCTTCAATATCTTGGAATATAAAATTTGACATTGCGATCAAATCTTATGGCTTGAACAAAATGTTGACGAATCTTGTGTATACAAGAAAATAGTCAACAAGACTGTAGCATTCTTAGTACTTTATGTTGATGATATCTTGCTCATTAGGAATGAGGCAAGCTTCCTTGCTAACGTAAAGAGATGGTTAGAAACACAGTTCTAAATGAAAGATTTAGGTGATGCTCAATATGTTATAGGAATACAGATCTTTCGAAATCGAAAGAATAGAACCCTAGTACTATCTTAAGCATCTTATATTGATAAAATGTTGTCAAGATATAATATGCAAAATTCCAAAAAAGATATGTTATCTTTTAGACATGGGATTCATTTTTCAAAAGAACAGTGTCCTAAGATACCTTAAGATATTGAGGAAATGACAAGAATTCCATATGCATCTACAGTTGGGAGTTTGATGTACGTAATGTTATGTACACGTCTTGACATATGCTTTGCAGTTGAAATCATCAACATGTTCCAATCCAATCCAGGACACAGTCATTGGACTACTGTAAAAAACATCCTCAAGTATCTAAAGAGAACAGGGACTATATGCTTGTGTATGGACCTAAGGATTTGGTTCTTACTAGATACATTGATTCTGATTTTCAAACTGACATGGATTCAAGGAAATCTACTTCAGGATCGGTTTTCACTCTCAATGGAGGAGCTATAATTTAGAGAAACATTAAGCGAAGTTGTACCGCTGACTCCACAATGGAAGCAGAATACGTAGCCGCATGTGAAGCTGCTAAAGAAGCAGCATTGCTACGACAATTCTTGGCTGACTTGGAAGTAGTTCCAGATATGCATCTATCTATCACACTATTGGGGTTGATGCCCTAAACTCTCGTAGGGTCCTGTAGTTTGTAAACACCTATATGAACAAATGCTTGTGATGTAATAATATGAAATATTTTCTTCACTGTTGTCTATGAAATATGAGATATTTTGTTTGCATTTACCACAAATCAATAAACTAAGATCCCTGGTTGTCATTGTAATTTAAGTATGTATGTAGAGACATACAAGAGGATCATGCCTTAAGTGATAACCTAAATGGTCTGTAGTATATGGATATAGGAGGGAAATCTTATCCTGGTGACACTACGAATACAGCCCGCTTTATAGATAGTTACAAGTGTCGTGACGTGCTACAGATGGTCTGATCCTAATCATTCATGTGGAGACATGCGAGCGGGGGTGTCCTATACAAAGAAGTTTGTATAAGACCGGACCATGAAGTGTTTAGTCTCGTTATATCACCGTTCATGACAGAGACTTCATTTCATTAGGATGACCATAGGTAACATGGCCTTAATCCTGAGTGAATTGGGAACTCCTGCCTATGAAGGTGGTCCTTTGATTTGCATGGGTGCATTCATGTGGAGACATGAGAGCGGGGGTGTCCTATACAAAGAAGTTTGTATAAGACCAGACCACGAAGTGTTTAGTCTCGTTATATAACGCCGTTCATGACAGAGACTTCATTTCATTAGGATGACCATAGGTAACATGGCCTTAATCCTGAGTGAGTTGGGAACTCCTGCTTATGAGGGTGGTCCTTTGATTTGCATGGGTGCAAGTGGTCAGATTGCTGACTCAAACCTACCACTTTGGGGATTCGTCTGATTGAGGAGCTGGGAACTCGACTACACAAGATGAAATTCACTCTTTCTCCGAAGCATGGGTAAGTAAATAGATTGTTTCTTTAAGGGCTGATTCCGGGGGCTTGAACGATGTGGCACCACACATCTTCTCATGGTCCGAGAGGTGTCCACTCATAGTAGGACTATGATGTATTGTTCATTAGAGAGATCAGTGGTACTTAAGAAGTTAGATGTAACTACAGAGGCAAAACGGTAAATTGGCCAAACTGTACTTACGAACATCTACTAATGGTTATCGTACTGTTGAATGGTTATATCCGATGGACACAGAAATATATCTGTGGTAAGAAGAGTGTAGTTGTCGGTCTTTAGTGGAGTGTCTGACAGTTTAACGAATGGTGGATCTCGTGACTAAAGAGTTTAGTCACATACCGTTGGAGCTTCAAGCTACAGGTCTATAAGGTCCCTTGGTAGCTCAATAGATTCAAGTTGAGAATCAGTTTTTGGGTCAGTTTGAAGTGTTCAAATTGACAAGAGGAAGTTTGATTATATATGATATGATTAAACTGGTTCAATTATATATGATATAATTGATATGATGTATGAGATACATTAATTGGAGAAATATGATATAAATATGATTTATATCGAGTAAAGGAGAAAAGGACTATGGTTTAAGTGTTACATTTGATGTGATATTAAAACTATAGGTTATAAATATAATATGATAAGTTTGTTATTATATTTATTTATAATTAAAACAATTATACAATAGTTGTATGCGGTCTCTCCTTCAACCGTGCGTGAAGTGGGAGGTTTTGTTCAGTTTTCATAACTGAAGGATAAAATGAAAAATGTTTTCATTTTTGTAAGGCATCGCTTCATTAAGTGCATGAGCAATCGTTTAGCTAACTAAAGATTGTACAACAACTTTCTAAGCGAGAAACTAAACGATCGTGTAGGCGCCTTTGACTAAACGATCGTGTAAAGTTTTACTAAACAATCGCGTGCCTTAGCGAGATTCTCTAAACGATCGTGTCAACGATCAAGCCTGTTTTCCTAAATGATTGTGTACCTGCTGAGTTTTACTAAATGATCAAGCACCAAATCTATACAATAGACAATTCACTCTCCCACTTGCTTGGTCATATAGTTCGATCGTTGTTTCCTCCAACCTTCTACTAAATCCAACAGAACCCACACCTCCTAGATTCTCACTCCGAGAATACCGAGGTTGCCGAGTGGTGGTGTTTAAGATGTTACTTGTTCGTGGAGAAGTTTGTTTCTGACTACTGAACGATTGGGTAGACGATTTGGGCGAGAGCGAGATATTGTTGTCCAAGATCTTCACGAGAGCAAGAGATCTGTAGAATAAATTTTCTTCAAAGGTATGTCTCTCGTCCCTTTTAGTTATTAGTTACAAAAGCATACCATAATTTTTTAATAGATGCATAACTGGCTTGTATGTTTGTGAATGCTTGTAATTCTATCACAATGAATTTGGATCGATCGTGCTTCCACTCATGGGTTCTCTTTGATAAGAGTTCTTTCACACACTGTATTGTGACAACACTAGTGCTATTGCCAACTCAAAAAAACCAAGGAGTCACAAACTTGGAAAACATATTAAGAGAAAGTACCATCTCATCAGAAAGATAGTACACCGAGGAGACGTGATCGTCACGAAGATAGCCTCTGAAGACAACCTTACTGATCCATTTACGAAGGCCCTCTCGGCTAAAGTGTTTGAGGGCCACCTGGTTGGACTAAGACTCCAAGCAACATAATCTAGGACAAGTGGAAAAATATCTATGGTATTAGAAATGCCCTAGTTTATTGTATTTTTCCTTTATGTTTCTCAACATTGTATTGTATATATTTATTCTCACTAGAGTTTTAGTTCAAGTGGGAGATTGTTGAGAATGTCCTGGAACTTGCAGTTCGTAAATTTTGTGTTAAACATTCTATTTATCAATAAAATATTATTGAGTATCTTATTCAATAAAGTTGTTGATTTTGCGTTCTATTATGAAAATCCAATAAATATATGCATGGCTATAATATGAATACTTTAACTTTATGGGGTGACATAAACAGGATCAAGTTAATAGTATATAGCTTAAATGGTCTATAAGTATATGGATGAAATTAGGTATCTCATCTTGGTAACACTATTGGATGCAGACCATTTTGTATAGGTAATACAAATGATGTGATCCACAGATCATTCACATAGAGATATGTGAGTGGAGGCATCCTATGTAATGAGTTTCCATATAGACTGGACCACGAAATAGTCACTTTTCTTTATAACGACCATTTACTGTTAAAACTGACTATTTCATACTAAAGTAACCTAAGATAACTCGATCTTAATCCTGAGCTAACTATGAACTCTTATTTATTCGGGATTATCCTTTGATCTATATGAGTGAGAGTAGTCCAACAGCACTACTCAATAAGCCTTCCATTTTGGGGATAAGACCGGATGGATAGCTGGGGACATAGCCCTGCAAGATGGAATTCACTCCTACCCATTTTAGGGTTAGCAGATAGATTGTTCTCTTAAGTGCTGATTCCAGGTCTTGAATAATCGGGACCCTGCTTTCTCATGATAGAGAGGAACATGATTCATAAGTGGTATTATGAATCAAATTGTTCATTAGAGGGTTAGTGGGAACTTAAGGAACAAGATGTATTTACAGGGGTAACACGGTATTTTTGACCCAGTTGTAATTATGAACGACTTGTGAAGGATCAACTTACTGATTATGGTTTATATGGATAGAAATATATCTTCAGTGAGGAGAGTGCAACTATCGAGCTATAGTGGTGTGTCTTGATAGTTAACAAATAGTAATTAATTCGATTAAAGAGTTTAACAAATTAATTACATATCATTAGAGTTCATGATCTGTAGGTCCATTAGGTCCCTCTACTAGCTCTTAAATTGGAATAACAAATTAAGTATGGATGTATGAAATTAGGGTTATGAATTTGAAATGTTCAAATTCAATTTTAGGGTTTTCAATTGATTATATATGATACAATTAAAATGTTTAATTTAATTGAAATTAAACGAAATTGAAAAATTAATTAATATTTAAATTATGATTTAAATATAAAATTGATTTATATTGGTGAAATTGATATTTTATTGATTTAATATTAAGATATTAAATTAATATTATTGTAATTAAAAAGTTTAATTTAAAAAATTAATTATTTTTTAATTAATTTTATAAAACTAATTTAAATAATAAAATAAAATGATTTTTTAAATCATTTTCAAGTTAGTGGATTTTTCCATTTTTTGGGAAAAATCCACTAACTACATTTTAATGGATTATTACCAAAGTCCAATTCAATTTTGTGATGATCACCAAGTAGGTGGTGCCCTCCATGCAGCCTATTGGTTTTGCATGAATTCTATCTATATATAGAAGCTCCATGCAGAAAGATTATAAAGAAACCTGAGTTTACTTGCTGAAGTAAAAATACTGAAAACCCTACTCAACTTTCACTTGTTCATCCTCAATTCAGCTTGATTTAAGTATTTCCACCACACGTTTCTGCTTGAGCATAGTGGAGAAGATCTTGGTAGTGGTCTTCTTGAAGATTCAAGCTCTATCTTGGTGGATTTCTGCTGAATTCGTAGAAGAAATCTTCAAAAGTAATATGTGTTTCAAACCCTCTTATGAATGTCATATGAACAACATGTTTATAAACTCAAATTAAATGTAGTTTAAGTGCTCATTAATTCTGAAGTCTTCCGTTGCATGTTATATTACTCCTTCAATTGTCTACCCATCGGGAGATCGGACATATCTCCCGATAACTTATATATGGCGTCGAAAAAGTCTCTTTTTCTTGTAGTGATATTCAAATATTTATGTCCTTTCAAATAAACTTTATATTATAATGTATCTAATACATTATAGTGATTATATCATATACAATTAAGTAAAATTAATTATATCACATATAATTAATTCCCACAGTTAATATGAACAATTCAAATTAATTCAAAATTGATTCTCATCAAATCCCTGTTGAGCTATAGATGGGACTTCATGGATTTGTAGCTTGAAGCTCCAATGGTACTTGAATAATTAATTAAACATCTTTAATTAAACTATGTAACATTCATTAACTGTCGGACACTCCATTAAAGACCGACAACTGCATTCTTCGCACTACAAATATATTTCTGTGTCCATTGGATATAATCAGTCAACAGTGCGATGACCCTTCACAAATTGCTCATAAGTATAGTTGGACCAAAATTACCATTTTGCGCTTGTAGTTACATCTGCACTACAAATATATTTCTGTGTCCATTGGATATAATCAGTCAACAGTGTGATGATCCTTCACAAATTGCTCATAAGTATAGTTGAACCAAAATTACCGTTTTGCCCTTGTAGTTACATCTAACTCCTTAAGTACCACTGATCCCTCTAATGAACAATAAGTCATAGTTTAACTATAACCAAATCCCTCTCATGCCAAGAGAGGGTTTCTCCACATGAATGATCAGGATCAAATCATTTGTAGCACTTTACAACACTTATAACATCTACAAAGCGGGTCGTATCCGCAGTGTCGCCAGGATAAGGTACCTAACCTTATCTATCTACTACAGACCGTTTAGGTTATCATTTAAACATGATCCACCTGTATATCTTTACATACATGTTTAAATTACATCAAATAACCTAGAATCTTAGTTTATTGGATTGAGTAAATGCTCATAAATAATAATTATTTTATTAATAACAATTTGTTTATACAATATTTACAAACTGCGAGAATACAAGAGAGATTTAGGACGCCAATCCCAACATATATATAAATACATTGTGATATAAAGTTAATTTTGAATGAGATTTAAAATTATATTTTAGTATATGAGAGAATGATGTATTTGAATAAGATTCAAATATTAAATAATACGAATCTCATTCGTATTATAATTAGGTTAAATTTAATATGAATGATATTCATATTAAAACTATAGGTTATATGTTATAAATAACTATTTGAATAAGATTCAAATATTATTTATATGAATGAGATTCATATAAAACTATATGCTAAAATTAATATGAATGAGATTCACATTAAGTTATTTGAATATGATTTAAATGAAATTAAATATATGATAATTAATTAATATTATTTATATATATATATATATATATATATATATAATATATATATATATATATATAACTTAATTTAATGTATATATTAAATGAGAATAACTCCCTTGGAGTTATGTATTCGTGGAGGGGAGTTGTAACTCCTCCCAACTAATTCTTTCACACTCTCACATTAAGAAAACTTGGGTAGAGATTTAAAAGAAGAAACTCTCTACATTTTTCTCTCTAACACATCCAAGAATTATCTTTCAAAGATTTTATAGAAAACTTGTAAAAACTTTCTCATTCCAAAAGTGAGATCCTACCATCTCGATTCTTGTTGGAGAATAGCAAGGTTTCCAATTGGTAGTGTCCATTGTTTGTTATTGTTCGTGTTCTTGGAAGTAGTTTTGAGTTTGAAGGAGAATTTCACAATACGAAATGTTCGTGACATGGAGTGAATTTTCAAAAAGAAAGTCTTCAAGAGTAAGTTATTCTCTTTTCCTAATAGCATGCTATAGAATTAATGTTTATCTTGTACATATTCTATTCTATGTATTTTCTCTATTTTTCAAGTTTTTCAAAACGAATTTCATTGGCACATGCGTTCACGCACTTCCACTGAAAAATTTGATTCCTTCACAACGTAAGACCTCTACAGGATCTCAAAGGACTCATGGGAAACCTTAGAGTGATTGAGTTTGAAACCGTTTAGATTCTCAACATACAAGCCATAAAGGAAACATTGAGAATTGAACATTTAAACATCGATTAAAATGTTGGTGTAACCGTTCTACGAGTATTAACTCAACAATTCTAAAAATTTAGGAGGGACAATTATGAGCCAAAACGTCGATTATGTTTTACTATCTTATATAAATGATCAAAGTAATTGGGTCGAATTAGGGACGCCTAAAATACCCTACCATTTTTTACTATCAAGTTACTTACAAAACCAAGACATCGAATTGAAGTGTATGTGACTTGCACTACACCGATGCTTAATCTTTTTTGTCTTGCAGACGCTTAGACTATTTTTCTCCCGTAAAAGAAATTCACGATTGATCCATTTTTTGACATCAACATAATTGATTAACCACGTTTTAGAAAATTACAACGATGGATTTATAAAATGAACAAGTAAAGAGTTGAGGATAATCAATGGTTCGAAGAAAGTTATGATTAAGACTTTATAATTTGATAAAGTCTTACAAATAGTTTCTATAGTTTGATAAAATCTTCACTTTCTCCAAATTATAAATTCTGAATATATAATTTGATCTAAAAAAATTATGAATAGAAGCATTTGGATAGAATTGTACGGGTCAAAATGGGTTTTTTTTTTTTTGGTAATGTTTTACTTCTTAATAAATAATATAAAATGATGAAAGTGATGGTAATTTTTTAGTATAATAAATGTAGGGTAAAAAGATGATTTTTTGAAAAAACGATGAGTTGCTCATAATAATAGTGAAAATGAAAATGATTACGACGATGTAGGCATGCATGCCATGGCCGATGCCAAGATGTGTCGGCCAAACACTTTTTCTCACATTTTTCACGGTTCCTTATACCACTTGTCGATGAGGATAAGATTTCTGATTTTTTTTTTTTCCATATTAATAAGTTGTATTGTTGTATTCCTTTTATAAAGAAAATGGTGTGTATAAGTATAATGTATGAATTTAACTCATATATGATATAAATCTACCCTCAGTTAAGAGATTAGAGGTTCGATCCCTAGTTCTATGTATAGTTCAACTCAAATAAAAAGAAAAAGTTCAAAGAAGTTTCGAAGTAAAAAAAAAAAAAAAATTATGATTGCCATTTGTCGGAGTAAAAAGTGATGGTAGGAAAATCTTAACCGGTAGTTTAGTAAATCTAACTATCTATAATTAAGTTTGGCTAAAATCTTTTTTCAAATTGATCTTAGGTTCAAAATCCTTTCACGTCTATTCAGTTTTTTATTTTTAATAATATTTTTTAAAACTTTTATCAAATAATTTAAAGGAAAATAACATTTATTTTCCATTTAAAGTATATAAAATTTTAAAATATTTATCTTACCCCATAAAGGAAAATTCTTATAAATAGAAAAATCCAAAAATATTTACACTTTATAGTAAAAAGTTCAAAAATACAATAATTTTGAAACTTTTTGTTATAATGTGTAAATATATTTTTTTTATATTTGAAAAGGCCCCAACCACAAATTTAATCTAAAATTTCAATATACGAAATGTTACTATTATTCGTGATATTTATCTATCAATATCATTTTGCTAGATTTGAAAATATTTCTAACATTTTATCATTTTAAAAAACTACCATTATATAATTAAAATAATATATGTATTTTAATCATTATAGCTAAATCATGACAATTTTGTATTAATTAACATTAATTTTACATATTTATTTCAAAACACTGTTAGGGGCTGATGTCTGGAGAGTTTTGATGTTTGAGGAGTTCTGATCGAGTATGAACAATCGGATATGTTCAAGTACTAAGATAATATACATGCAAGGAAAATGACTTTGAAATATAAAACACGTTCTGAAAATGGACCCACAAACAATTAAAATCGAGGAGATAGGATAATAAACCTTCAAATACTAAGATGATATAGGATGTGGAGATATAACATCTTAAGTTAGTCCGAAACAGCATCTAATTATTTTAAAAGCTAAGCCAAAGTCAAAAGTAATGACTTGAACAAAAGACACTTCCAAAAAAGCGATAAGATCAGAAATTATCCAATCGTTCTTCACTCCATCAGTTGCCCACTTCCTGAAACTGCGACTACCCACATTGATATTGGTTATTCCCATCAAAATTAATCAACCAATTACAACATTTCTGTGGAAAATCGGCATTTTCACATGATCAAGCCCCACATATGAACAATCTCTTCAGAGATTAAACTTCCATCCTCCATCTAACCACTCCAATTTCTCTTTGATCCACAAACCCCCCTCTGGTAATCTCTTTTCACCCAACTTTGTTTTCAATTGCGGCAGTTCAATTTGTATCTTGGGTTGTGCTCCGATTCCGCGGATTAATTTTCAAACCATTCGTGGGTGTGGCTGCAGGTCATGGCTGCATTGGCTTCTAAGCTTCTGATTCCCTCTGAGAATGGTTACAGGGCGTGGGAAGACCAAACTTTCATCAAATGGAGGAAGAGGGATTCCCATGTTCCTCTACGCTGCCAGGATTCTGTTGAAGGTACTCCTTACGTTTACGTTGTTGTTTTGACGGACGGGGTTCCACAAAATGGTCTTTCTCTGTGGATCATGGAAATTCATTGGTTCTTAAACATTGTCTTCTTAAGTTTTTTAAGGACCATCATTAGTGCCTAATAACGTACATCCTGTGCATATCTGTGTATTGATTAGTGAAATTAGGAAGCTCTAGTAAGAGTGTGAATAACACCAATGCCCTGGTATGGAGCGCTGGAATGTTTGAATGTAACCTCCACAGGAAACTTTGAGTTTGGTAACCTGCAGGGTGACAATAATTTGAACCTCCAACCTTTTCGTTGAAGGCAAATACCTTGACCAATTGAGTTGTGTTTAGATTGGCAGCAACTTGATAACTTATAATCTCTTGTTGCCTCTCAGAATTGGCATTGTGGTGGGCAATGCCTCTTGGAGATTAGTGACGGGACATGAGCGTAATGGAAGAAATGGAGCCCCAGATGCCCTAGTGTTCAAAAAGAAAAAGCAAGATTACGATTTTTAGAATGCATTTTTGATGAATGTATTGGTTATATATTTACTCTACATGTTATGCTTGTTATTGTTTGACCACCTCTTTATAGCGTAAAGGCTTAAACCAATGAAACACTTCTGATCATTTTGATGAAAGCAGTCGCCAGTGATTCGGGTGTAACATCGGAGATTATCTAGATGAAGCAAACTATTATTTGATGGAAAGTAGTTAATTAAACCATGAATATATGAATCTTTTCAAGTAAAGCTAAAACTCATCATCATTTGAGTGTCCTTCCTGAAAATCTATTTATTCCTTGTGAGTTTAGCAAATTTTACTCCAGTCAACTTATTTCAGGAAATTCTGTTGTTTTGTGTACGCTTAGGATGTCTCAAGTACTGGCAAGACCGTAGTAAAGTAGATTTTCTGGTGTCAAACTCGGCTGTTTGGAATGATGATGCTGTTCAAAGTGCTCTTGACAGTGCTGCTTTCTGGGTTAAGGACTTACCTTTCATCAAGTCTCTATCTGGTTATTGGAAATTTTACTTGGCTGCTAGTCCAACAAGCGTTCCAGAGAATTTTCATGGCAGTGTATTTGAGGATTCTGAATGGACAACTTTGCCAGGTATATCATGCTGCACAGAAGATATAGTTATGCATACATGAATTAGGAGTTGGGTAACTATCTTTCGTTGTGACATCCTCACATTTTAAATTTTCATCTATATTATATTAAAATGAGATTGCCATGTTTTTTTGCATTAGGCCCTCTATTTCTAGCCTAAACTGAATTATCCATATTCACAAGGAAGGATGTCTGGAGATGCTCTCCAAGGTTCCTGGTTCAGGCCTGGTTTGATGGATTGGTTTATCAAAATCGAATTATTAGAGTTCACAAGAGTTAAATCATATCTATCTTATTGCATGATGAATTTTTACGAGAACAAAAGAGGAATATAGAACATCTATTTTTCTTCAACGTTGTCTGGTAAACACATTTTTTTGTCTGAACTCTTCATTGCTTGGCTATTTGGAACAGTTCCTTCAAATTGGCAGATGCATGGATTTGATCGGCCTATTTATACCAATGTTGTTTATCCCTTCCCTCTTGATCCTCCCCACGTTCCAGAGGACAATCCTACTGGCTGCTACAGAACTTATTTTCACCTTCCAGAAGAATGGAAAGGTTCTTTTTCTTTTATCGTTCTTTCCTTTTTATTTTGTTACCTTGTTTTCTGAAAAGGTAAGAAACAGTACTCATAACGTTAATCAATATGCTATCTTTGTAATCTGTATTATATTTGATGTATAAACAATGTCTTTGACAGGTCGTAGAATTTTGTTGCACTTTGAAGCTGTTGATTCTGCATTTTTTGTGTGGATAAATGGGAGTCTCGTAGGGTACAGGTAAACGGTGACTAGTAAGGCAGGTCTAGGCAGGTTTATTTGTCATACTTCTATTGTCTTTGATAATGTTGCTCTCTTCTGTGCTAATTTTCTTATGAGAAAATAGAATTGAACAAGTGCATTTTGTTTTCCATTTTAGCTACTGAAATGTGATTTGGCTTATGGTTTTTAGTGAAGATGTGGTCATTTGGAGGGGTTTGGTGAAATTAATATTGAAAGCAACTTGAAAGTTAGGAGATTATAGTGTTGGATATGAAACTGTGGTTAAAGCCTTTACTGCGAGGAGTGAGAAATCTGAGACTTCTTTTGAAGAGTTAAATATTTGGTATGGTTATGGTTTTGTCAGTCAGGACAGTAGATTACCAGCAGAGTTTGAAGTAACAGAATATTGCCATCCATGTGGCTCAGAGTCCAAAAATGTCCTCGCTGTTCAAGTGTTAAAATGGAGCGATGGTTCTTACCTTGAGGACCAAGACCAGTGGTGGCTCTCAGGGATTCATCGGGATGTCCTCCTTTTATCCAAACCGCAGGTTTTTCTTTTCCCCCTTCAATCTTTTCTTTACTCTACGTTCTGTTTTATTTGTAAAGTTTTGTAAATGTTTTTAATCGATTATGCTGGTCCAAAAAAAAAAAAAAGATTCAAATTATATCCATATCATAATTATTGTTTTAATATTCATATTAGTTTAACTAATGTATCTCTAATACTTCTAAAATTAAATGGTTGAGAAAATAAAGTTGAAAGAATTTTGTTCTTGCGTCCAATTTGGTTGGTTCCTAAAAATAAAAAATTTACATGTAGGTGTTCATAGGGGACTACTTTTTCAAGTCACATGTTGGAGAGGATTTTTCTTATGCTGATATACAGGTACGCTGTAGGTTCATATGTCACCATTATATGATTTCGGCATAATAATCTTTTGTTATTTCTTTTTAAATAATCGTTTTAATTTTTAACTTATATTTTAAAATTTTCGGATTGAAAGGTTCAATTTGACAATGGTTGAAACAAGAGTGGTGATAGAATGAAGGATTCAGTGAAGTGATGATAGAGCATGCAATGTGTTGAATTTATATGGATAATGAAAGAAAAGTATGAAGTTGGATATAGACTGATCACTGTTGTGGGAAGAAGTTATGAGGAAATGGTGGATTGTCAGTTGGACAATAATAATAATAATAATAAAGGCGGATTGTATGAAGTATGAACTACCCCTAAATTGCTACAATTACACCTTTGAACTTTTAATTCTATGCATTAGAAACTCTTCATAAGTTAAAAAATTTGGGCATAAAACTTTGGTTGTAAAAGTAAAATGCTCAAACTTACATTAATGAAGAAACTGGGGCCTTATACTCTCTTCCTATCCTACCTCCTTTTGTAAAGGAAGTGAAGAAACTTTGATGCACCTATTCGTCTTTCGTCCTTTTTCAACTGCTTTCTGGGAAACCGTTTCAACCTTTTCGATATCAATGGTATTGGCCTAGAAAAATGTCAGAGGCCCTTCTAGAAGGCAAGCAAAGTTGCTCTGTTGTAATGAGGTTTTTGCTTTCCCTGGAGACTTTGGTTTGAAAGAAACTCAAGAATCTTCAACAACCATGAGTCCAACAGGGAGGTGTTTTGGGGTCCTCGCCATACTTTTTGCTTCTTTTTGGCCTATTAACTCTTAGTTATTTTGTATTTATAATCTCCCTCAAATTATCACCTCTTGGGCTCCTTTTTTGTAACATAAGCATGAAGAATATTATAAAATAAAAAAAAATGGTCCTTTAAATGATCTATAGTGTATATAACTGGAAAAAGAAAGAAAAACAGAGGTACATTTAGGTTCAAAATGAAAATATTTCACAACATCGAGGATTAAAATTTATAGGTGGAAATTTGAGACTAAAACGTAAGTTAGCTTAGAAATAATGTGTGTATATTATTTATATTTTAAATATGGTTTTCTTTTAGGTTGAATCAATATTAAAATTATCTATTCGTTGCAATAAAATTGTAAAAACTGATTCAGATATCTCTTAGAAGAAAGAACTCTATCATGGTACAATTTCCATGAACATACATATTGATTTTGTTTGCTTGATGGCATAAATTTTTTAAGCTTCATGTTTATCGCATGTAGATTACCCATTATATGACAGAAACTGAATATGTGTGTTTATGTCATCTTACAGGTTGAAGTGAAAATTGACAACTCTCTTGAAACGAGGAAGGAAAATTTTCTAAACGATTTTAAGTTAGAAGCAGTATTGTTTGACAATGGAACCTGGGAGAATCACGAAGGTAATGTTGATCTTCTCTCGTCAAACATGGCCAATGTTAAGCTTTCTCTACTCTCTGTCACAACCCTGGGGTTCCATGGTTATATACTTGGGGGAAGATTGGAAAAACCTAAACTTTGGTCTGCAGAGCAGGTAATGAAGATTCATTCTCATTAATCTGTTAGTTTCTCTTCTCTTTCTTTGTTATTGCATGCTAATCCACTCTTTTTCCCTTGTAAACAGCCACATCTCTACACTCTTATTGTTCTTCTGAAAGACTCGTCGGATCAGATTGTTGACTGTGAATCGTGCCTAGTTGGAATAAGAAGTATAACAAAAGCTCCAAAACAGCTACTTGTCAATGGTTGTCCAGTGGTAATCAGAGGTGTGAACAGGCATGAGCATCATCCACGTCTTGGGAAGACAAATATAGAGTCCTGCATGGTTCAGGTAACGCTTCCCTTTTGTTTTTCTCTGGGGCAAAAATTGAATTTTCCGAACCCAATTACAAAAGTACTCAAATCTAACCAAAACAATCAAGCAGATAAGACAACATTCAAACTTAGCAACAAAAAGGCATCCAACTTATTAAATGGCTATTCTCGCGGAGATTTGGTTTGAAAGAAATCAACGTGTTTTCCATGACAAATCTCTTTCTTGGTTTGCTCGGTTTGAGTTTGCTTGGATCAAGGCCTCTTCTTGGTTCTCTCTCTCCAAGTCTTTTGCAGGCAGAATGCTTTTGTTTTTCTTGGATAGTCTTTTGTATTTTATTTTTGGTAGAAGGATTGTTTTTTGTCTTCTTATTATTAACTTTGTATTTTGAACATTAGCCTCTTTCATTATATCAATGAAAAGTTCATTTCCTTTTCAAAAACAATAATAAAATAAAAAATAAAAATAAACGCTACATGATTAGAGAAACTAGAACTACAAAAATAGCACTTATTAGTACATTTGTAGCTAGTCACAAATCTTCAAAAGAAATTAGAAAGTAAACTAATTAAGGAGTTTAATTGCACCACTCATTCAAATATAGGATTTAAATTGCTATACTCGTTCAAGGTTTAAATGGATGAAATTTAACTCATCCACTTTTGTTTAGTGTATAAGCAACTTTTAAAAAGGCATAGTCTATAGGCCATAGTGATTGAGTGTTTTTTATGGGACGTTTATAGGCTACAGGGATGGTACACTATGTTATAATATGTTTTTATATTGTAATTATGATTAGTTGTCCTTTATTGTAAGTTTATATCGCCTAGATTAGGATTTCTTAGTTGCTTATATATGTGTATCTTTAGCCTAATTACATAATAAGATTATTATTCTCTCCAAAAATATTGAGAACATGGTATCAGAGCAGTCTAGGGTTTAGAATATTCATTCGACGACTACGTTAGGATTTACGCTTCTCACAAGGTTAGGGTTTGAGTGGCCGTTTAGCCCCGATGTCAAAGTTCAACAAGCTCACGAGAAAAGATGGTTATGATATTTTTTAATGGACTTTTACCTGAGTTTGGAATGGTTAAAACACAGATTCTTTCTGATTCTGAAATTCCATCATTAGAGGAAGCCTTCAGTCGTGTTCTTTGTATTGAGAGTTCTCAATCCGGTTCGCCTGTTTCTCAACCTAACAGTGCTCTTATGAGTAAGAATAATAATAACTCCCAAGGTACTTCGGGGATGACTAACAATTTTTCAGAAGTCTAGTTATGATAATCGAAGATCAAATTCTCAGGGGATCGTCTGTCACTATTATCGTAAGCCAGAACATCTGAAACGTGATTGTCAAAAGTTGTTGTATAAGACTCAACGATCTCAACATGCTCAGATAGCTTCCACCAATGATATGGCTGAGAAGTCTGTTACAATCTCTGCTGACAACTTTTCTAAATTTCAAGTATTCCAAGAATCCTTACAGACATCTTCATCAAATCTTATTGCCTCCATTGCCGAGACAAGTAATATGAAATGTCTTCTTACATCATCTACTAAATGGGTCATAGACTCTGGTACCACTGCTTATTCGATAGGTAATTCTAACTTATTTTCTATGCCTTTGTCCCATGCCTCATCTCCATCTGTCAGTTTGGCAAATGGATCAACCTCCTCTATTCTTGGATCCGACACCGTTTATCTCACTCCATCACCTTCTTTGTCCTCTGTATTACATTTGCCTCAATTGTCTTTTAATTTAATTTCTATTAGTCAGCTTACTCGTGACCTTAACTGTTTTGTCTTCTTTTTTTTTCCTGGTTATTGCATGTTTCAGGATCGTATGACGAAGAAGATTATTGGTAGAGGACATGAGTCGGGGGGGCCTTTACATTTTTTACCACCAAATACCCAAAGTTGTGGCTTGCTCTGGAGTTACATCCTCATTTGAAGTTCATTGTCGTTTGGGTCATCCATCGTTGTTCATGTTGAAGAAACTTTATTCAAAATTTCGTTCCTTGTCGTCTTTGAATTGTGATTCGTGGCAGTTTTCTAAATTTCATCATCTTAGTTCTAGTCCTAGAGTTCATAAACGAGTCAGTGCTTCTATTGAGTTAGTTCATTATGATATTTGGGGTCCTTGTCTAGTCGTATCCCAAACAGGTTTTCGTTACTTTGTTACTTTTGTTGATGATTATTCTCATGTGACTTGGTTATATCTAATGAAAAATCGTTCTGAGTTATTGTCTCATTTTTGTGCTTTTCATGCTGAGATTCGAAATCAATTTAATGTTTCTATCAAAACCTTGCGAGCTGATAATGCTAGTGAATATTTCTCTCATGTACTTAGATCTTACTTATGTGGTCATTACATCATTCATCAATCCTCTTGCGTAGATACTCCATCTCAAAATGGAGTTGCTGAAAGAAAGATCAGACACCTCCTTGAAGTAGCCCACACCTTATCCTTTCAAATGCATGTTCCAAAGCAATTTTAGGCTGATGTAGTGTCCACTGCTTGTTTCTTGATTAATAGAATGGCTTCCTCTGTTCTCAATGGAGAGATTCCTTATCGTACTCTTTTTCCTACGAAATCTTTGTTTCCTATTGCCTCTAAAATCTTTGGTTGTGTTTGTTTTATTCGGGATATTCGTCCAAATCGTACCAAAGTAGATAAAAAATCTTTGAAATGCATTTTCTTAGGCTATTCGCGTGTTCAAAAGGGTTATCGTTGTTATTGTCCTACTCTAAACAAGTATCTCGTATCTCTTGATGTTACATTTTTTGAAGATATACCCTTTAGTCCATCACTGTCGAGTCCGTGTCAGAGGGAGGATTGTGATCTTTTTATCTATGAGATTACCTCTTCGACATCATCCTCTCCTCCACCTTCCTCTGTGTCTCTTCCTTCTGACTCTCCGGTTACTCGAGTCTACTCCAAGCGTCCTCCACAGCCACCTTCAGACCCATGTCCACCATTGGCTTCTTCGACATCTGATCCGGGACCAAGTGATGATTTTCCCATTGCCCTTCAAAAAGGTAAACGCACTTGTACTTACCCTATTTCTTCGTTTGTTTCGTATACCCAGTTGTCTTCTCCCACTTATTATTTTATTATATCTCTTGATTCCACCTCTATCGCTGACTCTGTTCATGAAGTTTTATCTCATCCCAGGTGGCGTAGTGCAATGATTGAGGAGATGACTGCTTTACTTGGGATCTGGTTTCACGTTCGGCTAGAAAGAAGGTGTTACGACTCTCCGATTACCCAGCGTATCCCCTACAAGTTATATACTCAATAGAACAATATAAATCCACACTATAAAAGATAAGAAGAAAATCCAGACAACCCATAGATGAACAAATGAAGATATACTCTAATTCATGTAATAAAATGCTGGACCAAACACATCTCAATAACCCAATCTCACAAGGAAAGAAAATAAAGATGCAGAAAAACAATGCAATGAACCAGTGACTCTTCAAAGCAGCTCGGAAGCCCCTCCCCAGGAAAAACTCCCTTATTTTTCTACCTGCCCTTGAATTCCTTTCTTCTTTCTTTTTAAATTCACAGTTGGGGCCCCACATCAACCATTTTCATTCCTCACTATCTCCTCTGCCATCCCCACTGCTGATTCATCCCTATTCCTAATCGTATTCTCCCCCTTTCTTCCTATTTTACCCCTCCTCTTATATGTGTAAATAATTGGAGGTCTTACAGAAGGCTATTGAGTGTAAATGGGTGTTTGCTATTAAGGTCAATCCCGATAGAATAGTGGCTCGGTTGAAAGCTCGTCTTGTTGCCAAAAGTTATACCCAAATCTATGGGACTGATTTTTCTGATACATTGTCCAGTTGTCAAATTAACTTCAATTCAACTATTTATATCTATGACTGCTACTCACAATTGGCCTTTACATCAACTTGACATTAAGAATGCTTTTCTTCATGGTGATCTTCAAAAGGAAGTCTATATGGAGCAACCACCTGGGTTTGTTGCTCAGGGGGAGAATGATAAGGTGTGTTGCCTTCAAAAATCTTTGTATGAACTAAAACAAAGTCCTCATGCATGGCTTGGTAAATTTAGTTAAGCACTCGAATGTTTTGGTATGAAGAAAAGTACGTCCGATCATTCTGTATTCTATCGACGATCTGACAATGGTATTACTTTGCTTGTTGTATATGTTGATGATATTGTTATCACTGGAAATGATGTATAAGGTATTTCTTCTCTCAAGACTTTTCTCTCGGGTCAATATCATACCAAATATTTGGGGCAATTGAAGTATTTCTTGGGTATTGAAGTAATGAGAAGCAAGAAAGGTATTTACCTACCCCAACGAAAATATGTAATTGATTTGTTGTCTGAGACAGGTAAACTAGGAATTAAACCATGTAGTACTCTGATGATACCAAATTTGTAACTTGCTAAGAAGGAGAATTGTTTAAAGATCCCGAGAGATATAGAAGATTAGTTGGAAAGTTGGACTATTTAACAATGACACAGCCTGACATTGCTCATTCTGTAAGCATTATGATTCAGTTTATGTCTTCTTCCCCAAATGTGGATCATTGGGCTGTAGTTGAACAAATCCTATGTTATCTAAAAGCTGCACCTGGAAGTGAGATCTTATATAAAGATCATGGTCATACAAGGGTTGAATGTTTTCCAGAATGATGCTAATTGGGCTGGATCTCGAGAAGATAGGAGATCGACTTCTGGATATTGTGTTTTTGTAGGAGAAAACTTGGTGTTGTAGAAAAGTAAGAAACATAATGTAGTTTTATGTTTGAATGCTGAGTCAGAATATAGAGCTATAGCACATTATGTGTGAAATAGCGTAGATACATCAACTTTTATCTGAGATGGGCTTCAGTGTTACTATGCCAGCTAAATTATGGTATGATAATCAAGTTGCTCTCCACATTGCATCCAATCCACATGGAAATGGATTGTCATTTTATTCGCGAGAAAATACAAGAAGAGTTGATATCTAGAGGATATGTGAAGACTGGAGAACAATTGGGAGATATCCTTACTAAAGTAGTAAATGGAGCAAGAATAAGCTATCTGTGCAACAAGCTGAGCATGCTTGACATATTTGCTCCAGCTTGAGGGGGAGTGTTAGAATATGTATTTATATTGTAATTATGATTAGTAATCCTTTATTGTAATTTTATATCTCCTAGATTAGGGTTTCTTAGTTGTCTATATATATATATGTATTTTTAACTTGATTATATAATAAGATTATTATTCTCTCCAAAAGTATCGAGAATACACTATATAGTGACTGAGTTGTTTGTTTACTATCGTGATTGCAGGATTTGGTCCTAATGAAACAACACAACATTAATGCCGTGAGAAACAGCCATTATCCTCAACACTCCCGATGGTACGAGCTGTGTGATTTGTTTGGCATGTACATGGTAGATGAGGCCAATATTGAAACACATGGTTTTGATTTTTCTGGACATGTGAAGCATCCAACTTTGCAACCTAGTTGGGCTTCTGCAATGTTGGATCGTGTAATAGGAATGGTCGAAAGAGACAAGAATCATGCCTGTATTATTGTTTGGTCCTTGGGAAATGAGTCTGGATATGGACCCAACCATTCTGCTCTAGCTGGTCTGTCATTTTCTTTTAATTCTATCCTTTGAGTTAATTTTAATTGTAAGAATGATAGAAATACGCTTGTTTGATGCTTGCAAGGCAAAATTTTTGGCAGAAATATTTTGACTCAGACATTGGTGCAGGTTGGATCCGTGGAAAAGATTCATCTCGAGTGTTGCACTATGAAGGAGGAGGATCTAGAACCTCTTCTACTGATATAATTTGTCCCATGTACATGCGTGTATGGGACATAGTGAAGATTGCTAATGATCCTAATGAAACTCGTCCATTGATACTCTGCGAGTAAGCATTCTCAATAACTATTCTTTAATCTTATATGGCAATTTAAAACGTTTTTTAACTTTTAAGGTGAGCTTTTGTCAATGTTATGCATCTTCAAAAACAATAGGTACTCTCACTCAATGGGAAACAGCACTGGGAATCTTCATAAATATTGGGAAGCAATTGACAACACCTTTGGCCTCCAAGGAGGTTTTATCTGGGATTGGGTTGACCAGGTTTTGACACTTCTCAAACCGTATAGAACCTACAAGAAAATAAATGAAATACTTATTGTTTGAGATCAACTGTTTGTTTGTTCTTCTACCCATGAATTATTTGCTTCATTTTTCTAATTTTACATGCTGCAAACTAATTTCTAATCATTATCTTTGAGGTGTTTAACCCTTTTTTGCATTAATTTCAAATGTTTTACTTTTTAATCTAGGCACTGTTGAAGGAGGTTGGCAATGGCAGGAAGCGATGGGCATATGGAGGTGAATTTGGGGATATCCCAAATGATTCAACTTTTTGTCTCAACGGTGTGACATGGCCAGATCGAACTCCACATCCTGCACTACATGGTAACTCAGCAATCAGCTTGTTATTTATATAGTGACGTGATGAGCTACAATTTTGGAAGCATCAAGTATATTACTGACAAGTTTTCAAATTCACAAAACTCAATTTTCAGAGGTCAAGTATCTCCATCAGGCAATCAAGATTTCATCAAAGGATGGAATACTAAAGGTATTCAGATGCCTAACTAGATTATTTCATCATTTATTGAAGCTTGGAGGGAGATGTTTTACAATGAATTTCCATTTTACAGGTTATGAATGATCATTTTTTTTCAACAACAGAGGATTTGGAGTTCAGTTGGAGCATTTATGGTGATGGTCTTGAACTTGGAAATGGAATTCTCTCTCTTCCTGTAATAGGTCCTCAGGGAAGTTACCATATTGAATGGCAATCAAGTCCATGGTATAAGCTATGGGCTTCATCACCTGCACTAGAGTTCTTTATAACTGTATCTGTGAAACTTCTGCGCTCGATGCGATGGGCCAAAGCTGGTCACACTGTTTCATTATCACAAGTCCAGTTGCCAATGAAGCGAGAATTTTTTCCTCATGTATGCTTATATACACCGATCGAAACTAAATTGGAGAATTTACCATTACGATAATATAAATTAACTGTAGAAAATGTATATTGATTTGCAGTCCATCAAGAATGGAAGTTCTACTTTAGTCAATGAAATTCTTGGGGATACAGTTCGAGTCTACCAGCAGAACTTATGGGAGATTAAATTAGATGTTCAAACAGGAACACTTGAAAGCTGGAAGGTAATATAATATATGATTGAATTTTTTCTATAGGGTTTTTTATTTTCACTATGCTTCATTCTTATATGTTGGATATGACATGAAGCAACCCCTTTTTAAACTATGTATCAGCATAAGTTTATTATTCTATGACAAGTCTTTTGAGCTTCACGAGAACTAGGGAGTCCGATGTTAAGTGTTGACTTGTAGGTTAAAGGAGTTCCTCTGATAATTAAAGGCATCATACCTTCCTTCTGGAGAGCGCCCACTGATAACGACAAAGGTGGAGGTTCATGTAGTTATTTATCCTTGTGGAAAGCTGCCCATATTGACAGTCTCTCTTTCACTGCGGAAAGATGTTCCATACTTAGTACAACAGAACATTATGTGAAAATTGCTGTCGTTTTTCTTGGCGTTGGGAGCGATGATCAGCAGGCTTCTTCCTCTGACTCGGAGAAATCAAATGCCTTAATTCAAGTGGATATGACATACACAATTTTTGGCTCTGGGGATGTTATTGTGGACTGCAATGTACAACCAAGTCCAAATCTTCCTCCTTTGCCACGGGTGGGAGTCAAATTTCATCTAGACAAATCTATGGACCGGGTTAGATGGTATGGAAGAGGGCCGTTTGAGTGTTATCCTGATCGAAAAGCAGCTGCTCATGTTGGAGTTTATGAGAAGAATGTGTCTGAAATGCATGTCCCATACATTGTCCCTGGAGAATCTTCAGGCAGGGCTGATGTCAGGTGGGTAACTTTTGAAAACAAGGATGGTGTTGGAATGTATGCCTCAATTTATGGAAGCTCACCACCTATGCAAATGAGAGCAAGCTATTACTCCACAGCAGAACTCGAACGTGCTGTGCACAATGAGGACCTTGTCGAGGGAGATGATATTGAGGTAGTTTTTCAGTTACATCCGTACATCTAACATCGCCTCTGAGCATTTAGATACGGCTGTCTATTATTCTTTTACCACTCAGTTTGCACAAGTTTTTCTAGAATGTGCTGGTTTAACCCATGTTGTTAGTTGCTCATTAGTGGCAACGCAGTCATTCGACTTGTAGATATTCTCTGATCTGATCCTTCTGTTGGCTTTTTACTCATCCTGTGCATTCTAAGCTCTTAGTTTCATGGTGGTGTCATGTAGGTTCATCTTGATCACAAGCACATGGGTGTGGGAGGAGATGATAGCTGGTCTCCCTGTGTACATGAAGAATATTTACTTTCTCCAGTGCCATACTCGTTCTCGATCAGGTTCTATCCAGTAACTCCTTCCACTTCTGGCTATGATGCTTACAGATCCCAACTTCCATTGTAGTGAATTTGGCAATCAGCATTCAACCAAGTAAAGAACTCGCAATAATCTATTGGTTTGCTTAATGACAAAAGGGAATTGCCATCTCATAGGTAACCTGCATCATATAGACTCTCTCTCTCTCTCTCTCCCTCCTCTGGGTCTGTCTAGATGTAATATTCAGTAGAATCTCTGTTGGCCTGGACTGGAGAAGAGAGAAGATGCATGCAAGTTCCTGGTTGTCTATGGGTTGCATTAAACAAGCATTACGAATAATGGGAATATTGCTATGGACTCAGGTCAAAGTAAATTTGTACGGATCTTATCGAGATAATAAATGCCCCTTTGTTTGTTGTATCCTTCTAATATTTGCATCAGTAATATCTATCTTGTAAGCTTGATGTAGAATAATATGTCGATGTTAGAGAGACGATCCTGATTGCTGGGCTCTTAGAAGCTGAAGATTTTGGGTACCTCTAAGTAGAGGTAGCCTTGAAGAAATTGAGTTCCGGAGTTTGAGCTAGTGATGGATTATTGAAAAATTTGTCACACTGTTAGTTGGAACGTGGATCTGCTAAATCTTAGTCTGAACCTTTTATTTGGTATTATTATTATTATTACAGTTTAGCCCTTATTCTTACTTGGGGTTAAATTGCAATATAAATTTCAACATTCAACTGTTGGGATTGTGTTGATTGATAAATAATTACTCGATTGCTAAAATGAGCTTAGTTTAATGGTAATTGACATGATCTTCATCCGTAGGAGTTAGAGATTCGATCCCCTATCCCTACATTTTTTGTACTAAAAAAAATAAATATTTCATTAACATTTTAATTAAAATAGAAAAATAAATATGACGTGGTGTTGAATTAAGTAGAGGTAAATATGGGTACATGTGGCAAATTTTGTATGCCCTAGAACTTTAGGACATGTTCCAATCATCCTCTTTTCATTTCAAATACTTCATTTTGACTCATAAGTTTTGAAAATTATTGTTTCAAACAACCATTTTTAGCTTCCTTTTTAAATTAAGATGAAAATTTAATGTGATGGTAAGGTATGTTTCTTTTGTAAAGCTCTAGTCATTTGAAAGATGAATGAAATTTAAAGTCTTACTTTGTGAACTATGGATAAAAATTAGGGTTAGGAAATAGATGGATTATTGGAAATTGTTAGACAAATGAATCCTAGACCTTTGAAACTAACTACATTTATTACTCGTTAAATCCACACGGTTAAGGATGAAAAATCTTCATTAGTCAATCATTTTATTTTTTGTTTTTTGTTATCTTTTCTTCAACAAACTCACATTTTCAAGTTGTCTCCACAAAAATTTCGGTTAAATTTTGTTAGGATTGGGTTTTTGCATTTTCTCTTTAGCTTTTTTTTTTTAAAAAAAAATCGATTAAATTGAATGAATTCTATGAGAAGTTTTGTTCCAACGGTGAATTTTTTACAAAAAAAAAATAATATTTAGATGGTTGATTTCACAAAGAATAACATCATTTAAAGATAAATTTCTTAAACCAAATTATAACTATGCATATGGACTAAAAGAGTTATTTTCAAATATAGAAAAATAAATTAAAATATTTATAAATATAGTAAAATTTTACTATTTATATACGATAGATGATGATAGACTGATACCATCTATTATTATTTGTAAATAGCTCAAACAATTTTATTGTTTAAAATAATTTTTAGTTTTGAATAGACGGACATATTTTAAATTTGGAGAAAAAAAATTAACCACTAGTATTAAATTTTTATTACCCTTTTAGTCCTTCGCTGGAGGAGATGCGCGCGCGATGGTTGTTAACTTTGCAACCAAACCACTTCACTCCATTTTTCAAAGCTTGTTCCCATCCTCCATTAACCTACAGGTTAGAGCACGAATCCAAGCTCCAATGGCGATGTCGTCGTCTTCGTGTCCGGTGGCGGATTTGGTACTGAAGAACGCACTCATTTTCACCAGCGACGATTCTCTTCCTTTTGCCGATTCCATGGCCATTCTCAACCGCAGGATTCTCCGCGTCGGCACCTACTCCACTATTCAGGTTCTTCAAACCTCTTCCATAGCACTTTTTCTTTCTTTTCTTTTTTCACACGACTAGAATGCGCGAGTTATATTTGACAGATGCGTTTGGAGTCATGTAGTTGGAATTGAGAGATTTGAGATTTGAGATTTAAGCTCAACTCCGTTTCACACAAGGCATTGCCGGAAGTTATATCGTTTCTAATCATTGTACTTGTAGAGGATGATTCTGGAGTTTCGTCTCTTTCTCAATGTAGCTTACTCTCCGTTTGAGAAATTGAATCATGTTTTCCGTCCACTTATGTAGTATGTCCCCATTTATGTGAATACAGGAATTGGTTGGACAAGGGACAAGAGAGTTGAACCTCGGGGGAAAAATTGTGGTTCCTGGATTTATTGATTCACATGGCCACATAATTTATCAAGGACTGCAGGTTTTATTGAATCTTCATATATTTCAACTGATTGCGTTACTAACCACTTGAATTCCGCTCCCCCTGTTACACCGTTTTCAGCTTTATGTTCTGTGGAATCTCCATATGCTTTTATCGATGTCTCAAAAGTTTGATCAGTGATTACTTTTTGTTATTTATTGGCGGCTATTCTCATATGAATCAGATGAAGCAAGTGAACCTTCATGGTGTAAATCATAAACACGAGTTTGTGAGAAGGATTGCAGAAGCAGCTAAAAGTAATTTTCCCTCTTTAAAATAGTTCATGAATCCAGTGAAAAATGTTGTCGTATTCATCAAATGTCTTCGGATGTTCGTTACAAACGTATGGTGTTCTCATATTTTCAACCTGGTATGAATATAAGTTTGTCATTGCTTCTTGATAATATTATGATCAAAATGATCTTCTTAAATCTTGATTTGCATTTAGTGTGTTTGTTCTATGTAGCTTTAAATAGAAAAATGCTTTTACATGCGTTTTAGCCATTTGATTGGTGCAAAATAGAAACAAAAAAGAGAAGAATTATTATGATAGGTTTTAATCTGGGTGGGAATTGGGATTTGTGGAGGTGAGGACATATATATGCTTTTCTTGGTTTCTGTTTCTTCGAAATTTAGATGATCATATTTTCAATTATAAATGAGTTGGAGGGATTATTCTTTTTTATTGAGCCTCCTAGACTCCACTTATTTTTTTTTTTTTAAACAGAAACAATACTTTTCATTGATGAAATGAAAAGAGACTAATGCTCGAATTACAAAGCAATGAAATAACAACTAGAACTATGGATTAGTAGGTGGAACTGGCTATCTCAACTAGGTTGACACACGCATAGCACCCTCATCACCTCCCAAAACAAAATATGACAAGTACTATAAAAAAGTAAATGTCATAAAGATATGATCACATAGGTGGAATGAAAGCATTCCAATTAAGACAAATATCTTGAACTGAATAATTAGAGAACTTCTTGGAAAGGGAACTTTCACCCAATCAAGTTTCAATACCCAGCTCTTCTTTTTAACTCTGTACTCTTCCACAACTTCATTAGCAATTAGCACGGAATCCAAAATCTGTCTACTCCGATGAAGGCACTTTGTGTGGGGGATATGATACTTGGCATCACTCTTTTAATTTCATCTAAGGAGAAAGGAGAGATGAGAACTTGATTTTGGGCAGAAGAAACTTGAGACCAATGTAGACTTAAAGGAATCGACCGATAATCAAGGTACTTTTTATATGAATTGCTGATGAATCCCAAAATTTCTTTTCAATTTCCGGAAAAGAAAAGATTGGAGCACCACTGCTGGAAACCAACACAGTACTAAGATTCTTCCTCTTTTTTGCAGCCAATAAATGATGGAAGAAGCTAGAGTTTTCATCCCCTAGTTTATCAATTTACTTTTCTGCATCGAATTTCTCTCATTAACAAGGTATAGATCCAACAATTCCCCTTTAACAGCTGCTCTAATATCAATTTCCAAGGCAGAAATGCTATCAGCCTCAGCTTTGGCATAAAAAAAAATCAACCTCTGACAGTAAGCTTTTTCTTTTTTCTTTTTTCTTTCTTTCAGACTCAAAATTAGCAAACCAATCTTTCAACATTTCTTTAATCTTTCTGAGCTTAGTATCAATCACAAAACCACCCCATCCTTGAACACTAGAATCAGCAACTGTACCTTTGATCTGTTCACAAAAATCCTTTTGTATCAACCAACTATTACAAAATTGAAAAGGAGAAGGGCCCCATGATATACACCAGCTTCAAGCAACAGAGGAAAGTGATCCGAGATTGTTCTAGATTGTCTTGAAACTCTCCTCTAAACCATGTGAAATTGCCATTAGACAAAGGAATTTCCACAAGGCTTTTCATATCTATGAACTTTGTTAAATTTCCTCATTCCTACTGTGGTACGTCCCCTCTGGAAAACGTTTGTGTGCCCATCTTGTGATGTTAAAGTCACCTCCCACACACCAAGGATCTGAAATGAATTGAAATACCGATAATAACTCTGGCCAAAAGAATCTCATCTCCTTGTAGCCATTTGGTCCGTAAACATTTGTGGTTCTTAGAGATCTTTTGCAAGCTGTCATCACATTTATTGAAAGAGTATACCCTCCTAGCAGGACATCAAGAACTGATAGCTTTCTTTCATCCCAGAATCAGATTCCCGTAGAGTGATCAAACCTCCAGACTTGCCATAAGCTTCCACAAATGTCCAGCCAATATCTCTAGAGCTTCACATTGATTTGATGAAATTGATGTCAAATTCCTCACGTTTTATCTCCTGCAATAAAACTAAATCCGAACTCTTGCTTGCGATAAATTTCTTCAGCACAACTCTTTTAGAGAAATCTCCAAGCCCTCTGATATTTCATGAAATTATCTTCATCGATATCTTCTCAAACAAAAGACCTTCGAATTGCAAGATCCCAATATTTTCAAAGCTTCAAAAGATTAATCAAGATGCAATAGAAATAAATTGTGTGAAGGTTCAAGTGCCTAGTCTAGCTTCCAAATTGGTAGATCCTTCAAAATAAGTGAAACCCTCTCAAGATTTTAAGCAAACCGTCTTAAGACTTCCAAATTATCCTGTGGAATTTAGAAAATGCACTCCTTGTCTACCTCCTAAAAAACAATCAACAAATCAACTGGAGTCAAAGGATGATTCAGGCGAAAGTATTAGCAGTGATGATGGGGAGTTAGACATTCCTAGTTCAGTTTAGATTGTTGAAGACCAGTTTGGTGAAGATTTGGTGGATCTCTTCCAAAAGAAAGATAAGGAGCAGGAGATTAATTCGATCCAAGTAAGTTTCATCCCCCTTTCACCTTCTCAAATTCTTTCTAACCTCAAAGCTTTTGTGGAAGTTTGTGGAAACCAGCTGGGTTAAGTTTGCAGTTTGAAGGTCTTTTTTTGTTGGTATAAGGAACAATTCATTGATATGTATAAGAGAGAAACCTCAAACAAATTACAATAGAGATCGCCAATTACTTACTAAAAAGGATAAACAGAAATGAGTGAAATGGTGCTTTAGTTTACACCAAGAAAGAGCAGTGGACAGAACAAGCTCCAAGAATCGAGCACTAGAAGAAAAAGTATTATTAAATAGTCTTCTGTTCCGTTCCCCCCATAACCACCAAAAGAACGCACAAAGAAAGGCCAACCAAATCGTCTTCTTAGTACCATCAAAAGGATGACCCACAAATAATGAAGCTAAAACATCATAAATGTTATTAGACAAGTAAAAGACCAGCCAAAAGCAGGCAAAATAAGATCCCAAAAGCTAGTAGCAAAAGAACAGTGGAAAAATAGATGGTCTAGCGATTCATCATGCTTGTGACACATATGACACCAAGAGGGAGAAAGAGACATATAAGCCATACGGTGCTGTAAACGGTCAACAGTATTAATGGCACCTCAGCTGAGCTTCCAAAGAAATATTTTAATTTTTTTGGGATATCTATCTGTCCAAATCACCGAATAAGATCAGTTTAGATAGAATTCATGTCACCCACCAAATTAGCCATAAGAGATTTAATAGTAAAATCCATTGAAGGATCAAGCAACCACAACCAAGTATCAGGAGAGGAACGCAAATGAACAGAAGTCAGAAAAAGGAATAATGAAGTCAGAAAAAGGAATAATGAAGCCCATTCAACAATCTCCAACTTAGTAAGTTCAAATTCCATGTAGACGTAGAAGGGATCCAAGCATTAGCAACAGTAACCTCAGGCTTCTTTACAATACAAAAAAGTCTCGGATAAGCATTGGCAATAACCCCACAACTAAGGCAATAGTCATGCCGAAAAGACATAGAAGCACCATCACCAATACGATGACTAATTCGGTTGGGAATCAAGTCGATAAAATGACAAATGTACCTCCATAGAGCTTTAGGAGAACCACTAGCGATAAGAGTGGGCCAAACACAATCAGAAGAATAATACTTAGGAACAATGAGATTCCTCCATAAGGCATCATGCTCGGTTAAAAATCGCCTAGTCCATTTTGCAAGAAGAGCAGAATTTGGATGTTTAAAATTTCCAATGCCAAGGCTGCCCAATAATTGAGGACGCTAAGAAAGCACCCAATTCACATTATGCAAGCCTCCATCACCATGAGAACCTTCCCAAAAGAAGTGACAAACCAATTTATTAAGGCAATTAATAACTGAGGAAGGCGCTTGAAACAAAGACAAATAATAGGGAGGCTAGAAAGAGTGGCTTGAATAAGCGTGTGTCTGCCTGCCCCCTTTCAAAATATATGCATACTTCCAATCATGAAGTTTATTTTCATCAATATCTTCTCAAACAAAAGACCTTCAAAATGACAACATTTTCTCATAAGGTTCATATTGTCTAGAATTTTTTTTGTCAAATCTCTTTAGGGGTTTTAAGTGTGGCTTTGCTGAATTTCTTTGTCTCTTAATGCTCATTTTTTTTCAGGTCTCTCTTTAGTTGCCTAGATGGTGGTAGCCTCCTTGTACTTCATATTTCTTTTGATTTTTTTTTTTCCTCTGCTGCAAAGTAAAACAAATATATACTGTGTTTTTAACTTCTAAATAGTTGATTATAATATTTTGGGCTTGTATGTGATGATTTTGTAGAGCCATCTAATTTTGAGCTTTATAAAAATATTCAGACACTAAGAAAGGAAATTGGGTACTGGGTGGTGGATGGAATAATGATCTTTGGGGAGGTGAATTGCCAATGGCTTCTTGGATTGATGATGTTACGCCATCTAACCCTGTAAGCCATCTCTATCTTTAAGGTGCTACTATGAAACATATCGAGTGTAATTTATTTTGCATTCAAAACTTGGCGTGCAGGTTCTTCTCTCAAGGATTGATGGTCATATGAGCTTGGCTAATAATGTGACACTTAAGCTGGCTGGCATCTCTAATTTAACGGAAGATCCAGAAGGCGGGACCATAGTGAAAACTACTGATGGAGGTACTGTTTTACAGTTTGGTTGGGATTTTAAAAAAATTGTTGGAAGCAAAAATATGCTAACGTTGAAAAGAATTATGGAGAAATAAGAGGACTGGGCATCTATTATATTACAAGAATAATTTGAAAAACAATTTCTATTTTAAACACAAGGAAAAGAAAAAGGACGGAGAAGGCCGGGCGTAATGTTGGGATATTCAACATGATTGGGACATCTAATTAGTGACTATTACATATGGACTCTAGCTTGACATATGCTATTCATTGTGGTTTATTATATCTGGAAGGGCCTGAATTTTGATTGAAGTCTTACCTTATTTGATTTAAAATGTCAAATGAACTACTTGGAAGCCATTGGGTTATGCAAACTTCAACATCTAAAAATATAGTACAATCAAGGTCACACCAATATCAAATATGAAGTTGGCTGGGTCTATTTCTTTCTTTCATACATTTATTGATTTGGGAATGAAGCAAAACAGACTTGAAGCTCCTCTTTGGTATTCAAGGAAGAAAAGGAATCACGTTTTTTCAAAAAAATATTTTGTAGCATGCGTATTATACCATCTTCTGTTTAAAAGGGTCCCAAAAAAAAGTATACCCTCATTGTACTATGAAATTTCATTTCAATTCTTCGTTCTTTTGTAAGAAAAAATGTCGAAAAACAGCTTGTAACCCTAAGAGTATTTTAGTAATTGTATGTACCCTAGGGCTTCCCACTAGTCTATTTATTTGGCCTATTCTCTTGTACTTTGTGTATCAAATCAATAATAAAAAATCAGTCTCTATCGTGGTTTTTTCTCCCTGATCTGGGGTTTTCCACGTAAATCTTGTGTCTTTCTTCTCTCTTTTTTCAACATGGTATCAGAGCATGGCGATGAAACCCTAGTCATCATCGATGAGAATAGACCAGATTCTCCATTAGCAACCTCCATTGGAACTAGTGGGACCATAAACGCCGACATCACTAAAGCCGTTCGGGAAGCTGTGGAACAATACCTCCAAGCCATGCTGCTGAAAATCATCCAATCTATGTTGGACCTCAACCCTAACCGACCTAGTTCCAGCCGCCCATTCTCAGCCAAATAGATCTCGTCGGATCAGCGCTCGACCCCAGTCGAACAGCCGCGATTCCAGCCGCTCGACCCTAGCGTGTTCCAGCCAGACGACCCCAGCCGCACGTCCCCATCAGTTGATCCAGCCGACGCTATGATCCAGTCGAAGCAGATCCAGCCGGTCGCGATGCTTCATGGACAACAGCCGGCAGACTCGGCGTAATTCCAGACAGCGGCGCCTTCTGTGGTCGAGTCATCCCGGGAGAAGTCTGTCAGTCCCTATGCGCCGGTCTTCTAACCGAGTGGTTCGATCGACCCTTCAGTCCAGCGGTCTGCTCCGATGGCGCCGACGGTCGGGTCTGCACATTAACCTTGCCTAGGGTCTACAAATGATCTCCAACAGTGTTTTGTCCATCTCCAACAGCAGATTGCAGATTTCAGAACGGTTCTTGGGACGAACTCTCAACCAAAATTATTGGCCAACATACCAGTATATTTTGAAAACCCGGTAAATTCTTTCCCTATTTTACCCACTACAAATATCTTGTCTAGATCCATGGAAAATTCTGCAAGATTTATTATTGGAGAGAAACTGAATGGCCAGAACTACTTTTCCTGGTCTCAATCCATCATAATGGCCTTGGAAGGAAGTCATAAATTTGGGTACTTGATTGGAGAGATACCTAAACCCGTACCAAGAGACCCTCAGGAGCGGATCTGGAAGGGGGAAGACTCGCTATTGAGATCTGTTCTGATTAATAGTATGGAATCCCAGATTGGCAGACCGTTACTCTATGCTGCAACGGGCAAAGATGTTTGGGATGTTGTTCAACAACTTTATCCAAAGAGGTAGAATGCATCCTGACTCTATACGTTATGGAAATAGGCACATGAATGCAAGCAAGGAACTATGGACGTAACGTCCTATTTTAATAAAATGTCTCTTCTATGGCAAGAGATGGATCTTTGTAGGGAGATAGTCTGGAAATGTGCACATGACGGAGCACAGTATGCAAAAATTGAAGAAGTTGACCGTGTTTATGACTTCCTTGCCGGATTAAATTCGAAGTTTGATGCCGTTCGGAGTCAGATTCTAGGGCAACACCCTACTCCCTCTCTTATGGAAGTTTGCTCAGAAATACGTCTGAAGGAAGACAGATCAAGTGCAATGAATAACCCAGTAATTACCTCTACAGATGCTGCTGCTTTTGCCACTAAGTCCTCCAGCACCGACAGTGATAAAAGGCCCACTCCTGTCTGTGAGCATTGTAAAAAGCCATGGCATACAAAGGACCAGTGTTGGAAGCTACATGGACGGCCCCCAAACAGTAAACGTCGCCAGTCACATGACAAATCAACCCCTGGACGTGCCCTTGTGAGTGACTCGGCGAATGAGAATCCTCAGCATCAACCCTCAGCAGACTTAAGTACAATTGGAGTCAGTGTCATCGCCCAGTCAGGTACTATCCAGTCTTTTGGTCTTATTAGTATTAACGGTAAAAAACCATGGATTGTTGACTCTGGGGCGATAGATCATCTTACTGGTACTTCTTATCAGTTTCTTTCACATTGGCCAAGTGTCGGTAACGAACGAATTAGGATTGCAAATGGGTTGTTTGCACCTGTTGCAGGGAAAGGACATTTATCTCCGTTTGAGGATTTGGTATTGCGAGATGTTTTACATGTTCCTAAAATATCATATGATTTGTTATCCATCAATAATATTACAAGAGATCTGAATTGTCAGGCAGTTTTTTCACCTGACTCTATTTTATTTCAGGATCTGAGTTCGGGGACAACGATTGGCACTACCCGGCATGATATGGAACTCTACTTCCTGACTGATGATGCTTCCTCTAGGAATGATTATAGGACTAACCTTGTCTCCTTAAATTTTTCTAATTCTGAGAATGATGTTCTGTTATGGCATTACTGCTTATGACGTCCAAATTTTCAATACATGAAATACTTGTTTCCGCATTTATTTCGCAATATTAATATGTCTCCTTTAAATTGTGATGTTTGTATTCGTGCCAAACAAAGTCGTGTCTCCTTCCATTCCCAGCCCTATAAACCATCCAAACCCTTCACCTTAGTTCACAGTGATGTTTGGGGTCCCTCACCAACCACAACTTCCACAGGGAAACGCTAGTTTGTCACCTTCATAGATGATCACACTCGGCTTACTTGGGTCTGTATTCTCACTAATAAGTCTGAGGTGTTATCTGTATTCCAGCAATTCTATGCCACTGTGGAAACCCAATTTAATGCCAGGATTGGTATTTTGAGAAGTGACAATGGGCGGGAATTCTTTAACGCTTCCTTCCAGGACTTCCTTGCATCCAAAGAGATTATCCACCAAAGTTCGTGTGCGTACACTCTCCAGCAAAATGGGGTAACCGAAAGAAAAAATCGTCATTTGGTGGAAGTTTCCAGGTTCTTAAAGCTATCCACGTCACTCTCGTCTTACCTATGGGGGGATGCTATCCTTACTGCCGCTCACTTAATCAACCGAATGTCTTTCCGAGGCCTCAACGTTCAAAATCTGTTAGACTGTTTGAAAGAGTCCTGCCCAACTACTCGTTTAGTCTCAGATGTACCACTTCGAGTTTTTGGCTGTGTTGCCTTTGTTCACTCCCATGGTCCAAACCGCACGAAATTTCACCCCCTATGCTCAAAAATGCATCTTTGTTTGGTATCCGCTCCATCAGCGTGGGTATAAATGTTACCACCCATCCTCTCGCAAATATTGTGTTTCCATGGATATCACCTTCCTTGAGGATCAGTGCTTCTTTTCTGTTAGCCATCTTCATGGGGAGACATCTAGTGAAGAGGCTAACTGGTCCACATATACAGTTCCCTTAGAGTCATCTCCTATTCCCGAACATGTCGGTCCTATCCTCCCTACCAATCAAGTCCCATGGATAACATACTATAAGAAGAATCTCAGGATGGAAACAGCGCCACCTGTCACATCTCCGGCTCCGGTCCATGAGTCAAACCTGGTATCAGGTACGTGTATTCCTGAAATTAACGAGATTGATACTTGTGCTGAGACTAACAAATGCAGAGAGGAAAAAGGAGAAAAAGGTGCTGACAGCACCACTATAGCAAATGGGAAGACGGCGAATAGTGATCCGGAAACAGCTCCAGAAAATGTGAGTGATACTAGAGATGATGGTGTAAAGGGGACTTTTGAAGATGAAACCCAGGCAGAGGAGACTATTGATCATAATGGGAAATCTGACAGTCTGGAAGAGCATGATGTTTCTTTCGATCTTCCAGTAGCCCTGAGGAAAGGTATTCGATCATGTACAAGGTACCCTATGCATAGTTACATGACATACAGTAACCTATCATCTCATACAGTAACCTATCATCTGAATTTAAGGCCTTTACCACCAATTTAGATACAGGGGTGATACCGAGTAGCATACAGGAAGCAATGAAAACTGAAGTTTGGAAGGCTGCTGTTATGGAAATGAGGGCTCTTGAGAAAAACGGAACGTGGGACCAGGTGATCCTACCCAAAGGGCACAAGACAGTTAGGTGCAAATGGGTTTTCACTATAAAGTACAAGTCAGATGGAACCCTTGACCGATACAAGGCCAGGTTAGTTGACAAGGGGTTTACTCAAACCTTTGGTGTAGATTACTCCGAGACATTCTCTCCCGTAGCTAAACTCAATACTATCCGAGTATTGCTGTCAGTTGCAGTTAACAGGGATTGGCCTCTGCATCAACTGGATGTAAAGAATGTCTTTCTAAATGGTGAACTTGAGGAGGAAGTCTACATGAATCCTCCTCCTAGATTTGAAGATCAGTTCAAATAGCGAGTCTACCAGTTGAGAAAGTCACTATATGGGTTAAAACAGTCTCCGAGGGCCTGGTTTGACAGATTTGCCACCTTTGTCAAAGGACAAGAGTATATCCAAGGACACTCAGATCACACACTGTTTACAAAGAAGTCAACTTCAAGGAAGGTTGCAGTTCTCATTGTGTACGTTGACAATATTGTGCTCTCTGGTGATGATGATGATGAAATTGTGAAACTCAAAGCAAAGATGGCCAAAGAATTTGAGATTAAAGACCTTGAAAAGTTAAGATACTTTCTCGGAATGGAAGTAGCTCGGTCAAGGGATGGGATCTCAGTGTCCCAACGGAAATACACTATTGACCTCCTAAAGCAGACAGGAATGACTAGGTGCAAACCTGTTGACACCTCAGTTGAATATAATTCAAAGCTCAGCAATACTGGTAACAGTGTCCCGATCAATAAAGAAAGGTATCAGTGGTTAGTTGAGAAATTGATATACTTATCTCACACGAGACCCGATATTTCATATGCAGTTAGTGTTGTTAGTCAGTTTATGTAGGTCCCTTATGAGGAACACATGACAGCAGTTGAACGCATCCTACGATATCTGAAAGGAACACCAGGTAAGGGGTTAATGTTCAAGAAGTTTGATAAACGTTGCATTGAAGCCTACACTGATTCTGACTGGGAAGGATCTGTTGTTGATAGAAAATCAACATCTGGGTATTGTACATTTGTCTGGGGTAATCTAGTGACCTGGAAAAGCAAGAAACAGGGAGTTGTGGCCAGAAGTAGTGCGGAAGCTGAGTATCGGGCCATGAGTTTAATGATATGTGAAGAAATCTGGTTGATGAAAGTGTTGTCAGATCTTCATCAAGGCAATGAGCTCCCAATGAAACTGTTCTGTGATAATAAGGTAGCAATAAATATTGCGAATAATCCTGTTTAGCATGACAGAACAAAACACGTTGAGATCGACCGGGACTTCATCAAGGAAAGACTTGACAACGGAAGTATATGCATTCCTTATGTTCTCTCAAATCAGCAAATTGCAGATGTGCTCACAAAAGGGTTACTGAGACAAAGCTTTGATTATTGTGTCAGCAAGTTGGGCCTTATTGATATTTACGTTCCAACTTGAGGGGAAGTGTCAAAAAACAGCTTGTAACCCTAGGGGTATTTTAGTAATTGTATGTACTTTAGGGCTTCCCATTAGTCTATTTATTTGGCCTATTCTCATGTACTTTGTGTATCAAATCAATAATAAAAAATCAGTCTCTATCGTGGTTTTTTCTCCCTGATCTAGGGCTTTCCACATAAATCTTGTGTCTTTCTTCTATCTTTTTTCAACAAAAACCAGTCAGCTTCATTTCTCTTTTTTTGCTTTCTTCTTTTTGTAGATTTTAATAGTCACTTGATAAATGAAGTTAGCTATAACTTAGTTTTTGTATCCTGTAGATCCTACTGGATTGCTGATTGATTCTGCAAGGAAGTTGGTCCTACCTTTTATTCCGAAGGTTTCGGTGGAGGAAAGAAGAGAAGCATTGCTAAGGGTCAGTAATCTTGCTCTGGCTAGAGGTGTTACAACAATAGTTGATTTTGGGAGATATTATCCTGGAGAATCAGTGCAATTATCGTGGGAAGACTTTTCAGGTAATTTTTCTACTGTTTTAATTATTAGTTCAGGCCTCTCTCTCTCTCTTTATTTCTTCTTTACTATTGTTTTTTAACTTGCCTTGGTTTGCTTCCTCAATTGCTTACATATACAGCAGGACTCACAAATCACAATAGGCAGATATGATCACTTATTTGTTTCCTACTTACATGTAGTAAACCATTTTTTTTTTTGGTGTGTCAATAATTTTAAATGGGCAGATGTGTATCAGTGGGCAGATTCTTCAGGGAAGATGATGATCAGGGTTTGCTTATTTTTTCCAATGGAAACATGGTCATCTCTACACGTATGACACCTAATGGAATGTTATTTAAATGATGTTCGCCATATTTCCCAAGTTTGCGTTGCTAACTCTTGTTATTCATCTCTGGAACAAATCTTGTTATTCATCTCTGGAACATATATTCAGCTTTTTTTAGGATGTGCTGCTTAATTTTACAATAAGAAGCACAAAGACAAACATCAACATGCAAACCGACATAGATATGGACTGTCCTTATTGAATGGAACTTTAATAAAAGATTTTATTTGTCAACTTACCCACGTTAGAATTGGTGTGAACTTCAATTACTTTTAAATTAGTTTTCATGCTCATTTGTCCAGCACAAATAAGTTCTAACATTTCTTTGACAGAATTCGTTATTTGGCCACTTGTTCATTTTCAGTTGTTCAGATAACCCAACGGCATTCAATTCATTCATTTTTCATTTCACAGGTTTAATAATAAGTGAAATGTTAAACTGTGTGCTGAAGTGATTACTTGGGTTCTTTCTTCATGCAACATATTCATTCATCATTTAAAGAAACAGATTTCACCATATCCATGTACAATAACTGTTTTTTGATAAGTTTCTGGTATTTATAATTGCTCCATTCTCATTTCTCCAAAATACCACCACCATATTGTAATATGATGGTTGCTTATTTAATTATTTATATCTTTGCCGGTCTCTGCTTCAATTGACTATGCTACTTATGACTTTGCAACAACCTCACCTGTACAGGCTCCTTTGGTCGCTTTACTTGCTTCAGTATCTCCACTTGTTTATTCTTGCTTCTAACAACAATTTATTCCTTCCAGGATCTTATCCACAAAATGGGTCAAGTTGTGAGCCCATGGATTTACTTGGGTGGTGTCAAGGGTTTTGCTGATGGGTCTTTAGGTTCACATACTGCTTTGTTTCATGAGGTGAGTGCATCTGATGTAGCATATGAGAGGGTTATGTTATAATTTTGTTCTAGTTGCTTGTTAGCTTAGTTTGATTAGTTGGCTTAAATCCTCTGTAATAGGAGATTCATTATTTATGTTGAGGAGAGTTTAAAATTATAGTAAACATTCCTTTTAGGATTCTTAGTATTGTCTCCTTTGATGTTTGGTTGCATAAAAATTGGTATCAAAGAAACTTTGTTAGAGGCTGAGGGCTCAATCTCTAGAAAGGCTGTAGCCACCTTCAAATATGATGTGGTTTAGTTCCGTAGGGAATCTGAAGCAAAACTCCACCAAGATTTGCAATCCGTTTTCTGACTAAGAGCACTTGACGCTTGTTGTCAGTTGATGCATCTCTTGGAGAAATTGAGGAAAAAAAAAAAAGAATTGATTGAAGTTCAATGTGCGTTGGATACAGTGTTCAAACTGGATTGACTAGCATGGAAATTTTCTAATCTTCACGGTCAAAGTGAGGGCAAAGGGAATGCAGCAACAATAATCTTCATCAAGAACGACCTCTATTGCCAGTAAAATTGCTCCAAGAACAGTGCAAACACGTTCCAGAAATGATCAGGAATCGTTTTTGTCATGATAAACTCTCAGAATGCCGAAATGGAAGGTTTGTGGTTCAAGATTCAAAATTTTCCAGCTAAGAAGAGTTTTTTCATGGGTTTTTGGAATAATTTAATGACGATTATGATCAGACAGTTTGAAGGATGTATATGAACAACCTTACTTAAACATGATTTGTTCTACTCAAGAATGTAGAGGATGAATCTTTTTATGGATTTGAAGAATATTTCAATGAGGAAGATGAAGTTTTGTTCTGCTTGGAAAAACTATTTGTTGAAAATGATGCATCTACCGAAAAGGAGCTACAATATTATGACAAAAAGAAAGCTTTATTTTTACTGTTTGAGCAACAACAAGATAATGAAGAGGGATATGGATTGAATAAATCTGGGCAGCAAATAACAAACTTTGAGGATGTAGATGGAGATTTTCAGTTTGGATATATGTTTCTGCAAGAACCTAAAAGCCAAAAGGATCAATCTTACAAACATGTAACTATTTGATAGTTTGATTGATGAGATGTTGTGTTGGAGTTTTGATGCACTCAAAAACAATCTTTTCTTTTGGTATTTTTTCTAATCTTGGAAGAAGTAGTTTTGAAGCAAGATTTCCGACTTTGAAATTGGGAAAACTCGAGGGCGAGTTCTTCGTTTTAAAGAGGGATGGAAATATTATTATTTATTGATGTACCATATTACAAGAGAGTTATTCTGTAATTTGTTTGAGTTGGTTGTTAGTTGGTTTATTTGATTAGATAGTTACTTTTTTTATAGATAGGAAATACATCGTTCGTGTTTGAGGGACTTTTAAAATTGTAACAAACATTCCTTTGAGGATTCTTTTAGATTTTTTTTTCTTTTGATGTTTGGTTGCATCACAATCACTAGGCAGGCATTTGAGTTTGATATGTTCGAAGTTGAAACATTCATTGGAAGTTTATAGCTATAAGTTGAGATCATCTGGTCAATGATCATTTGCACTTTCTTTTTGGGGCTTGCCATGTTCTTACGATTTTATGATGATAATTATCCTACTGAGCTTTTCAAAAGCAGAAGTATCTTCACCATGTCCCATCTTTTTAGTAAAACTCTTAATTGTACATTGTTTAGTAACTATTTGTTTTACTATGCAGCCTTATGTTGATGAGCCTGACAACTGCGGCATGCAAATGACAGAACGTGAGAAGCTTTTCAACTTGACCATGGAATCAGATATATCTAAGCTTCAGGTCTTTTTCCCTTCTCCTGTTATTGTTTATGGTTCATCTAAATAAGCATGATTGTAACATCATGATTCGATAGGTTTACCTTAAATTTGGTTCAGGTTGCTATTCATGCCATTGGCGACAAAGCAAATGATATGGTCCTTGATATCTATGAATCTGTTATTTCCACAAATGGGCCAAGGGATCGAAGATTTAGGGTAATGGACTCTGAGAAATAGGGAAACTAGTTAATATCTTGATAAAAATACCTCATCGTGATTTTTGTTTCTCATGAATAGGTTGAGCATGCTCAACATTTGGCACCTGGAGCTCCTCAACGATTTGGTAAACTAGGGATTATTGCTTCAGCCCAGGTCTCTTATTGTTCTCATACGGGCTCTCTGTTGACATGTTTGTCCCATTTTCAAATTCTCAGATTAATGATTGATACCTGGGCCATGAGGCGCAAATATTATAAACCAAGGAAAAAAACTTAAAGAAACTATTCACGTTGAAAAGCTTGTGCTGTGGCTAAAAGTCTTTTTACTTCTTCACTTTGAGTATCTGTGGTTATGCTCTCATAGCGCGGTCCTACTTTTCCAATATTTCATGATTGTATGCTAAGTTCTGATAGGTTATGTAGCTAGTTTCAGCATAGTATGTTACCAACTTGTAAGTGTTTTTTTTCAAAACAAAATTCTCATATCTAATGAAAATCATGTGTCACATTAATTTTTTCATATGATGAACAGAGTTTGGACAAATTTTAATGGGTAAAAAGATAGAGAGCTTTTCGTTGTCTTGGACTAGAGAAGGGGAAAGGATGCAACCACATCTTAATTGACCAAAGTAGAAATTATGAGATGTAAACAAAGTTCTGATGCTTGTATTGTGAGCTGTTCCATGTATTTGATTACATGTGGAAATTATAATCCACACCAATTAAGGTCGATTTTCGAATGCTTAAAAAAGTATTTTAAGTGCTAAATTTTTTTTTCAAGCATTTAAAAAATAATTTCAAAGAGATCTTAATCTTTAATAATTTATTTGAATTGTTAAATCCCGTTTTATATTTTTCTCTTCTTTAAGTTTCCCTTCTTCCGTTAGTTACTAGTTATCCAAAACATTTTAATTTCACTAAGTGTTCCTTTTAGTTTGATTTAGTTTGGTTTTAACATTACTATACAGCACGTTGGTAGATCAGCATCCCTTTGATAGGTTCATCTAAGTTATTGACGATCTAATCTGTTTCTTGGCAGCCCGAACACCTTTTGGATGATGCAGAGTCTGCAACAAACAAACTTGGGGCACAGAGGACTGAAAAAGAATCTTTTTTATTTAGATCACTGTTAACTTGCAAAGCATGCTTAGCATTTGGTTCTGACTGCCCGGTGAGCTTGTGACTTTTTCATAACTTAAATACTGCATGGGCTTAATCTCGTGTGTTGCTATTTTAAAAAATTAAACTTGAGAAAAGAAAACTTCTAAATTATATGTATTAAGTTTAATATTCAAGATTGCTTCTTGTGAGTAGGTTGCAAATATCAATCCATTGGGTGGTATCAGTACTGCAATGAGAAGGATCCCTTCATCCTGGGATCACGCATGGATGCCATCAGAGTGCCTCACACTCGATGAAGCCATAAAGGCGTAAGCAATACTCTGAAATCACTTTCTCAGATGTACCTGTTTGGTTTGCTTTTGTTTGTTTCTAATTTTAGGGGTCTGTTCGGCACTCATAGAAGCAACACAGTTTTCCTAAGTATTAGCCTTGTTAAATATGGGGCCAGACCTAGCGTAGAGATGAACAAATTACTACCTCAAATGGAGTGGTAAATCTCTGTTTGAAATGGAAACAGGGTTAGGATATAATTTTAAAAATTCTATTTCAGTGATATGGATGGACAGTGGTTGGGGGATGCATTTCCTCACCCCGAACCTGACCCCGACCCAAGTCTTTTCGATCATAAAATTGTTTAATTTATTGATAAAAGTGTTAATTATTTATGTATTATTAACACTGTTAAGTATTCCTCAGTAAGGGGCTAAAAACTGCTGGTTGAGTCCTTTCTGCATTCAGAAGAAAACCTGGAAAGCCCGTTTTCAATCCTCTTGCGGAGGAAAGAGTGGAATGTATTATTTCAGTCTTCAAACTGTCTTGGGTGTTGGGCTCGTCAACCGAAAATGGTCGGCTTGATTATTACTTGGCCATATATTTAAAGGGAAAGTTATAATCCTTGGATGAATTTGGTTGTTTGTATGTGTGCCATATTGTTAGAAAGAAACTCGCGGGGGAATGCCATGAGAAGGAAAGGGATTGAGGAATGATTATGACCTAGCTTAGTACCATTGCTCAGCTCTTGTGTCCTTGCATCCAGCGTCTTTTTGTAATTAACTCTACTCTGGGTGCTGTGTTTTCTTTTCTAAACTCGGAAGGTCTAGACTCTATATGTAACTTTTTTTTTTCTCTCAAAACCAATGAAATCAAAGATAAGTGTTTCCTTTTAAAAATTAAATAAATAAAGTCAGGCATAATAATAATTAAAAAAAATTATCTATTTCTGGCCCTTGGGTATATATTTTTCTATATATTAATTTTGGATTATCTTTTATTTAAAAATTAAAGAAGAAAAATAGAGAGATTAAATTGGGATTTCTTTTCCTGTATGAAAATACCTGTTGGGACTTGGGTGACATCTCAGACCGGTTTTTATTCTTCACAATATGGGGTGAGGATGGGAATTAAAAACCCCTGTGGGGTCAAGGTCCCCTAAATCCCAACCTATCTGTTGTCATCCCAATTCCCAACATGCATTTGAGTTGCTGCCATTAGTTAACGCTTCAAGGGAAGCTTAGACTAATTGCCTCACTTGATATAGCTGAAAATTCAGAAATGTTAATTGTTATGCAGGATGCCTTCTAATTTTTAGTTTCTTGATACTGGAAAATCTTTTGCATTTGTAGGTAATGTGCAAGGTTTCATGTAAGCATCTCTTTCCTCTCTTTAATGAAATCAACTTCCATTCAAGAACATTTGCACATCAACCTTGCAGGTATACAATATCCGCTGCTTATGCATCCTTTCTTGACAAAGATCTCGGATCTCTGTCCCCAGGAAAGCTTGCAGATTTTGTTATATTATCTAGAGATTCATGGGATAAGTTTGCAGCTGACGGATCGGCTTTTATCGAAGCAACGTATACTGGTGGTATACAGGCCTATCCTTAATGGTGTGTGCTCATTTGCTAAAGGATGCATTGACTCCAAAAGTGAGGGCTCACTCTCCTACTCTAACTCCCGTTTTTATCTTGATAATAGTTGCTTCTATCTACTGAATTCAAAAGGCGACCTGGCTCACCGGGCTAAGGATCTCATGTGTTGCAGCTGTTTGAACAAACTCAAAATCCAAGAGGTACCTCTCACTTTAGCTCCAAGATAAATTTGAGCATGTGTTACCATATGTATACATTAATCTTGAATTTTCTTTGACATAAACACTGTTTGCTGGTCAATAATGCATGTGAATATTAACATGGAAAGCATGTGGCTATGCTCATATAGTTCAAGGTTCAATACATGCTATGACATTCACAATCAGTTCTATTTTCTAGTTTCCAGCAGTAGCTTTCTTTTCAACTTTTCCAGTTTAGTCACTGCCTTCAATGACGTTTAATCAATGTCATTTTCATTGCACTTTTAAAAATTTTTATTTTTGCTCTTTGCTTATTTCTCCAGTAATTACCCCCTTGGCATATTTTTTGGCCTCATCAATCAGCACTAAATTATTAGCTGGAATTTTTTCGAGGACTTTTGTATTTGTTTGTCTGAAATTTCTATTTAGCTACAGTATCATTCTGTTTTAGGGAGGGGGAAAAAAAAACATTGCCCTTTAGCTTTAATTGCTTAGGTTTCAGATTTAGGGAGTAGATAAAATTATTTTTCTGTCTTGTTTGTTTACCTTGGCATCAATATGCCCAAAAACTAAGAGAAAAGGGAAGGTTTTGTTTCCATGGGATTTCTCTAATTTTTTTTTTTCAATGGATACGGAACTTTTTATTGATATAATGAAAAGAACAATAGCTCAATTACATTAAGACAAAATACAAAGAGACAAAATATCATCAAAATATCTTCTAAATTCTTTAAATGGAACTAGTGAACATTGATGGTAAAAATTTTAATTAAAAAAAAAAAACTATTGATGATAAATCTAAGGTTGAATTAGGGTTTTTTACCTCATCTATTGTATTCATTTACATCTTAAAAAATTTGAAATTTTTTATTTTGGTCTAACATCAAAGGACTTTTTTTTTTTTTTCTCCCACTCTCTTGGCTCTTATATAAAGAATCTTAATTTTAGCCCTTCCACTCCCATTAAATGATAGAATCAGTCTTATCATACGAGCTTTATTCCAAATTAATGAAAGAAAAATGCGATGAATAATATTATCCATATGATATTCCAAAAAGAAAAAAAAAGGTTCATTTGACATTTAAATGATCGCATATAAGATAGGGGACTGATTCTTAATTGCGAAGTCTAACACACGTTGAGTCAAGATTGAATCTTAACTGGTTTAGTAACCGGACAAAATATTCATGACAGTTCAAAGTTTTAGAAAGATCAGATTCATTTTTTTTTTTTTTTTTTTTTTTTTTTTTTTTTTTTTTTTTACATATATTCACTCCTAAAATTTCAAAATTTTTAAAATTATAGTTAAGGTTGCCATATAAATAATTATGCTTAAAATACTATTTTGGTTCAAATTGCAGATTTCATTTAATTTTATTGCCTATACTTTACAATGTTCAAACTTGACTGGTGTACTTTCAATAAACTTCAAAATAGTTTTGCTATTTATTTAATTTTGATTAACCCCTCCCAAATAAATAAATAAATATATTAGCGTTTTAATTATAAATTTTGAAAGCATTCACTTTGTGCTTTTTCTTATGTAGAAATAATAATTTCGTTAAAATACTATTTTGGTTTTACAGTTTGTTCAAATTTAGTCTTTTACTTTCAAATGTCCAGTTTTAGTCCATTTATTTTTAATAAATCTTAAATTTAGTCACTTAAAGTTAAATTTTACCAAAATTAATTAAATAGTTATAATAATTTTCATGTAAGAAAATATAGTATGTGAATATGATTTCAAAATTTATAGTGAACATGCAAATAAATATATATTCTTTTTTGAAAAAAAAAATCGATAATAAACTTATAGTAGGCGATAAATTTAAGATTTATCCTCAGTATAGGACTAAAAATTGGTCATTTAAAAGTACAAAGATTAAAATTGAACAAGTCTCAAAGTACAATGATCATAGTTATTTAACTAATTTCAATGGAAATTAACTTACTAAATTTAGGATTTACTGAAGTATATGGACTAAAATTGGATAAGTAAAATGGAATAAAATTGAAGTATAAAACTAATATGTTAAGAGTATTATTTTAGAGAACATGAAATACCAAAGTACTAATTATTATTTAACATATTTAATATTATATTTGTGGCATATAAAAGCTATTGGTTGACGTTTTCTAATATAGTTCCAAAGCACCAATAAGTAGTTGTGTGTTTTAACTTGACGTGTTCTTTTTCAAATTATTTGGTACCCGTCAAATCGGGGAAACAGATTGTTTGAGAACTTTAATTGTCGTTTTTGGAACACAAATTTCATTATGGTTCAAATAAAAATCAAAACAAGAAGTTGGCTTTGTCTATTTGAAAGAAAAAAAAAAATCTATACATAAACGTTATTTCTTTAGTGAGTGTCAATTTTTATTATTATTATTATTATTATTTATTTTATTATTATTATTTTTTTTTTGTGGTGCAAGTGTTCAAGAAAAATAAGAAGGAAAAAAAATATGTGGATTTTTCAATGTGACATGTTTAACACGAAAATGTGATTGTATATCAAACTTTTTCAAGTATGTTTTCAGTTGAGCTTTTAGAATCAACTTAACTTTAAAATAATGTTTTGAGTGTTCTTAAAAACCACGAAAATCACACTTTAAATAGTAATTGTAAGTGAACAAGAAGTTGTAAAAAGGCTACACTCTTGCTTAAACACAGTTCTTCGAAACAATTTTATTAAATTGTTCAACACATATACGAACCTGAAGCATACCTTAAATTTTTCTTAAGCTTTCAATTTCCTAGAACTAAAAGGATTAAGGTTACGTTTATTCATTTATTTGTTTTAATTGTGTCTTTTTCTCCCGATTTTTCTAAAGAAACATTTGAATTTTAAACCATATTTTAAAAATAAAATAAGATTTTAAATTTTTTATAAAAAGAAATTAAAAGTTAATTAGGATTTTGTAAATACTTGTAGGTAGTAGTTTTTTTTCTAAAAAGAAAAAACTAGAAATTTTGGGTGGAGTAGTATTTATAAGCTTAAATTTATTAACACTACTTTCACCCATGTGAGTTTCTTTGTTTTCATAGATATGTTTTCATAATTCAAGTCAAGTCATTTTTAAGTAATTTTTTTAAAATTTTGTTTTTGTTTTTGAAATTTGTGATGAACCTTTTAAATAAAATGAAAATAGTAGTTAGGAAATCATGTGAAAGAACACATACATTTCAAAAACATAAAACTAAAAATATAATCTTTATAAAACAAGATCTTATTTTTTAAATTCTTGAAATTAAAAAAAAAATTATAAACACTACTTCCACATATGGATTTATTTGTTCTTCTATCAATTTTTTTAGCTAATTAGCCAATTCTTCTAAGGAATCAAACTAAAATTATTTGTTATGAAAGAAGGCCAAATCATTGTGAACTTTGTTGATGGATACAATTTATAGAGGGGAAAAAAGGTAAAGCATGTTATGTAGTTGTAGTAGGATTGGTTTAGATGAAAAGAGAAACAAGAAACAAGAATAGTGGTGGGATATGGATCAAGAGAAGACCTAAAAGAGTTGTAGTAGAATAGGTGGTTAGTAGTGTTAGTGTTAGTACATTTTCCCTATTACATTTCGGTCTTTAGCCCATTGGCATTTTGCTGTTGAAATTTGAATTTTTGGTTGCTTTTATTTGGTTTGGACTATTCCAACCCTAACCCTTTTCTTCTTTTTACCTTTGAATCTACTTCTTTATGCCTATTCCCTTAGCTTCTCCTAATTTTACCTTACTATCCTCTCTTTCTCTTTCTCTTTCTCTTTCTCTATTTCTTTTTCTATCACTATCTCTACCTAGTTTCATACCTATTTTCTTTTCTTGCAATCCATTCCTTTTCTTGATATATAGTCTATAATCAAGTTTTCATTTTTGTTCTTTCTTTTTTACTTCCATTTTCTCCTCTTTTTCAACATTGTTGATTGAAACCTTGACGAATGGTTTGAAGAGAGAAGGGATCGATGAGATTGACATGCGGAGATACGAAATCCTTCTTGTTGCGTAGTTATCTCTTTTGTCGTGTTGCATCGTTATGTTTATAGAGATGTGTTGTGTTACCATTGACATGAAATACATAGGTTGAGTTACAAGTTTAGTTCTTGAACTTTAAGATTTGTGTTTATTTAATCTCTGAACTTTAAAAAGTGTCTAATAGGTCAATTAGTTCTTAATTTTGTGCCTAATTGTTTCTTGACCTATAAAATATTTTCTTTTTAAATTTATTGATCTACTCGACACAAAATCCAAAATTTAGAATTCATTTAGACATGAAATTTAGTTTTATACCTAATAGATCAATTATTAAAAAAAAATAATAAATAGAATATGTTAGGGACTTATTATAGAGTTATGCTAGACATTTTTAAACTTCTCATACTTATTAAAACGAAATTGAATGTTTAATTTAGAGAATTATTATATATTTTTTAAAGTTTAGAGATTAAATAGACATAAATTTGAAAGTCCAATCCTTAATTTCTGATTAAAAAAATATATCTTTGAACAAGCAAATTTAACTTTTAGAAGTAAAAAGTAGCATAATTGGTATTGTTGGATCTTAACAATTGATTTATATTCATCTTATTCACTTTAAAAAGTCATTCAAAAGTTTGGAGAAATGGCACTTAAACAATTTCCTTCTCAAGATATACATATATATGTGAATTTATGATTGGATTTCTCAATCACCGAACTATATTAATAGTAATGCCCTGTTTGGTAATCATTTAGTATTTTCATTTTTATTTTTTAAATCAATTCTATTTCATCTATATTTCGTAGAATGATTTGCATCTTTATTTAGTACAATAATTGAATTCTTAGTCAAATTTCAAAAACAAAAACAATTTTTAGAAAGCTACTTTTTTTAGTTCTCAACATTTGGCTTGGTTTTTTAAATTATTAGGGTAAAATAGATAATAAAGAAAGAAATTTAGATGTAGAAGTAGTGTGAAACAAAATGGTTACTAAATTAATTATCTTTTAAAGAATACTTTTAGTAGCTTTAAAACTAATTCAAATTGAATTACTTTTCCATCAATTAATCATTATTTATAGAATTATATTTTATATTATACCAAATTAAAAATGTATGTATATGAATTTCATTATTGCTCATAAAATTCTTTGTCGCAATAAATGTTCTGCACCCGTCTTCACCGGGGGATACGGTGGGGTCCTTTTTATTTATTTATTATTGTTTTCATTAAAAAATCAGTAAAAAAGAAAGACGTGTAGGTTAAAAAGTAGAAAAGTTTGAACCTTATGGTTAAAAAAATTAATGCAAAGAAAATTATTCCTCTGACAAAGAACAATATGTTAATTGACAATTTATCCCTGTGGTAACATTTTATTTTATTTTATTTTTTGATTTAGGGACTAGTGAACTCTTAATGAAAAGAATTGTATTTAAGATTATATTAGGAGACAAATGGTTTAGTATAAATTAGTAGAATGTTATGCTGAAATGTACTTAAAAGATACAGTTTATGTCCCTTAAATTAGTTGTATTATGTTTTTATGATCTCATCAAATCAAATTAGTCTAATTTCAAAATTGTGATGTAGGCTATTTTTGGAGAGGGACAAGGTAGGATGGGGTTAACCCTTTGTTATCAAATTGAGTGTAGACGTTGTTCGATAATTCAATATTTTTTCTAGAAACTTATTTATTATTCTAAAAGTTTTTTTTGGAGACAATTATGAGGCGTTGGATCTTACACTTCGTTTAAGATCAATTCATGACTATTAGATTTTTCACGTCTCTTCAGAACAATTGGGGTCATTGGATTCTTCACATCTATCAAAGACAATTTTGAGCCATTGAATTTGTTTGATGGTCATGTTTCTTTGGACTATAAATAGATGGGGATTCATGGTTCCGTACTATTTCAAAATCTCTTACAAGTGAGTGAGCTAAAATAGAGGGAGTTTCTTTTCATAAAAAAATTTGGTATTCTTCAAAGAAAGTTTGTAATTCCTATTTTATGTAGTGGAGTTCTTTCATTCTTGATGTGGTTTTTACCCTAATTTGTTTAGGGGTTCGCACGTAAATCACTCTGTTCTCTCTCATCTTCTTCTTCATTATTATTCTTCCCAATCTACTTTAGTTACGATCTTACTCTATTTCACAATCATTTCTCAACAAACATAAATATGATGGAGATTTTTTTCCCCTTTGAAAAGAGGTTAAAAAAAGTGATTAGAGGTCCATTATTTCCATTGATATAGATTTTACATCGACATTGTCATTATATCATAAAAAAAGTTAGATGAATCATGAAAAAAAAAATAGTCAATAAAATTTTTACTCGTTTAAAAAATGTAGAATATTTGTTTACTAATTCATATAAGTGCCACACCTAATAGTGTAAATCATATAAATTATTGAAATATTGATGCAAATACTCTAAAGGTATCTTCTATGGTAGGGATAGAAAATACTTCATTGTTCTCACATCTTAGTCATACAATGTAATTTCATCACTTCTATTAGTCTATACAATTTGAGCCATCATTTTTGTGTATTAAATCTAAACCTTAATTATAGTAACATCAACTTAGAGTTATTTAAGTTCTTAATTAATTAGTAGTTTTATTGCTTAGGACAATTTTAGCAATGAATTTACACCTCTACAAAATTTTATTTAACATTCATTTAATTTTGGTTCAAATGGGGCTTTCACAGTTGAACTTGATTTTATTTTCATATTTTGTCCCCATTGTTTAAATTTGTTTTGTTTTTTAGTCCCTTTTAAATGTTTTTTGTAAGTCTTACTCATTGTGGTTTTTAATATCTTTAACCCAAATAAATTAAAACAAAAAAGTGACATCTATTGAATATTTTATATTGTATGACATTTGTGGTTTTAAGCCTTCATTTCTTTAATATTCTCACCTTTTATATTTCTTTCCTAAGAATTTTTTTTAAAATAATGTTATTTTAATATTTATTGACAAAAATAGGATTGTGTTGAAACTATTGACAAAAATAGGGTTGTGAAATCGTGGATGGGATCCACGAGTTTTGAGTAAGTGTACTCCTCCACAATTTAAGGCTAAATCGTGTACCCCATCCAGGGCTAAATCTTTTTTTCTTCATATTTTCTCATTCAAATTTTCAAAGATCTGCCATAAAATAAAAATTGAATCAAATTTCTAGCCACGGATTAAGGTTTTTTTTTTTTCAACCCCAACTTTTGTCTTCTTCTTTTATTTTTTTCTGTATTTTCGGAGAATTTTTTACTATGAAATTTAAATTCTTAATGGCCTACGATAAAATTGAATCAAATTTCTAATTACAAATTAAGGCTAAATCTATTTTTTTTTTCACATAGATTTATTTTATTGTAAATTTTTTTCATGTAGATTTGTTTTACCGTAAATTTTTTTTACATAGATTTATTTTACCATAGATTTGTTTTACCGTAAAATTCAAAGAGATTTGTTCCACTTTGTATCCCCTTAAATCGAAAAGCAATAAAAAAAATAATAAAAATATGAAATTCATGGACTCCATCCACGAGTTTGGTAGTATGTTTAACAAAAATCATGTATTGGTACACTATTTTCCGCTTACTTTTGTAATTTCTTTCCTATGTACCTTATTTTTGTCATTATTTTTTTAAAAAATACATTATTCTTGAACTTACCCTTTCCTAACTATTGATCATGCTATAATTTTTTTAAAAAAACCATGTCATTTATTTATAAAATTATTGGCTCAAACTTTAATGGTAAGAGCTAAATTCGTTGGTTACTAAAACTTTTTCTCAATTAAAATAAGAAAAATATGGATTACACTTTAAATGATGGGGGTAATAGCTAGAAAATGCCAAAATTATTTTAAACACTCTCCAAATTATCCAAAAGAATAAATTAAATTATGGTTTATTAATATGCTTATCTTGAAGCCTCCATAATATATATGGTTTAATGAGATTGATTCCCTAAGCAGAAATTTATAAATACAATATTAATAAATTAATGAGGCTTTCTTTTTAGTTACTCGTTTAAAACGTTTTTGCTTTATTGGTAAAGAATCCATTACGAGTTCGAATCTCTTGATTTCTAATTATTTTTTGTTATAATAATATGATAATTAAGAAATTTATATGCTTCTCTCTAAAAAAATTCTTTTGGGATTGTGCATGGAATCTACTTTTTCGTTTCAAATAATAGTGGCACTAATTAAACTACATAGCCTTAATTCATACTCTTAACTGAAAAATCAATGTTTAAAGAGGGTCTTAAAATTATAATATTTAAGGTATCTGTTCTTATGATGATGTTTAAAAGAAATTAAGACTTAGATGGATAATCATTTGGACCTTATTTGACTATACTTTCATTTTTAGTTTTTTATTTTGAAAATTTTTATTTTATTTTCTCGATTTTCTTCATTTTTTTAAATATAATTTCTTAGTCAAATTCTAAAAGAATTAAAAAGTATTTTATTAAAATTTTTCAAAACTCGGTAGGATTTTTTAAAACATTAGTAAAAAGTTGTTGACAAAACAAAGAAGTTTAGAAGTAAAGGCCGTGTCATAGACTTAAATTTTAAAAATAAACTAAAACAAAAAACCAAGTTATCATGGTCTAGGTTTTTCGTTTTTCGTTTTTAAAATTGTGTTTATTTCTCACAATTTTTTTTATAATAACTTTTTATCTTTCAAATCAAAATGAAATTTTATAAAGGGAAATTGTAGTGGGTGACAATTTAAGAATAGGATATTTAAAGTGTGTAATAACACTTTTCTCATTTTATAGATATGATACTTTTAGTATATGAAGTGTATTGAGTGTATCAAGGGTATCAAGTGTGTATTAGATGTATTAGGTGTATCCATACTTTTTTTACATTTCATGGGTTTGACTTGTTTTTTGCCATTTTTGCAAAAATAATAAGTTTAGACTATGAACCTAACTTTTAAAACTTATTTTGTCAAGTCTGCAAGAAACCTTTTATAAATTACTTATTTTATTTTTAAAAATCTAGTTTTTTGAAAACAACACAAAAAAATATAGATAACAAAATAGACAAAATAAGGGGAAAATTATGTTTATAAATAGTTATCAATCAAAATAATTGTACCCATTCAAGAGGTTCATAAGTTTTTTTAGTAAACATTTTTTTTAATAGAGACAACATGGAAGGAATATCAACCAAAATATGAATGAGATTTATGAAAAAAAAAATGAAAATGAAAAAAATATATTATTCCAGAATAATATTTCAATTTCGATGTTTAAAAAGAAAAATTATGTCAATTATCGTTGAGTTAAGCTCCTATATTATATTTATATAGTATAAATTTGAATAAAAAAATCTAAAAAATAAAAAATATGGTTGATTATGGTATTTTAAAAATCCTCCACTTGTTAACTTGTTAAAAATAAACAAGTTATGGAGTAATTATTATGTAATAAAATGTGCCCATTCCCCCACAAGTGGCCCATAAAAAGGAAAAAGGGATGCACTTAGAGGGTGAAAAAAGAAAAAAGAAAAAAAGAAAAAAAAAAAGTGAAAAGGGGTAAGTTAAAAAAATATGATAATTTGGAGTTATATAGGGGATAGGGGCCTATGTTTAGAGGGTAGGGTTCCATTATAGAGGTTAGGTGGTCCATTCTCTATGACTTATAGCTCACTCTTTGGGTAACATTTGGATGAATCTAGGTTTGCTCATAATTCACTTTGGAATAACTCTCCTTTTCTTCTTCTTAATTACTTTTTTACTCTTTTTAATTTAATCATTTCTTTTTTCAAATTAATAATAATATTGTGTTCTTAGGTATGACATGTGTCACTCTTTTTTTTTTTTTCTTTTTTCTAAGTTGTCCCTACTTATCTAATTATTTGAGTATTAGAGTGATGTTATTCTCCGATTATTTTTTAATATATTTAGTATTAGAATTTGAATATGTGATGTAAAATAATATAGTACGTGTATGTTGAAGAATACATGATTAAAATATCGATTTCAACTATGTTTTGATTGGTTCTTAAAATTTTATTTATAATATAAGAAAGAAAGATTTGATTTTTTTTAAGAGAAAAGTTTGAAACTAAACAAATTAATAGCCCTCATCATAACATGGTACTATTTATATTATAACATTCTATAAAAGAGTTAAATTTATAATTATTGGGAAAATTAATTTTCAGGGTTTGGCATTGGCAATTGTTTAAAAAAATTAATAAATATAATTTTTTTTTACCTCAAAAGTGATTTCGAACTCTCTTTAACAATATACTTTTAAAAAAAGGAAAAAAAAAAAAAAAAAAAAAAACTCTTTTAACTATATGAAATTTTGTCTATTTTACATGGAAATTCACATAAAAGCATTATGGGGTCCCATTTATATGTGAGTTATGATAAAGGTTAAGAAAAAGCTTTTACTTGTTTACTACTTTACTTATATTAATTTTATTTTAAAAATAAAGATAAATAATCTAAAAAGATTATATATATATATATATATATTGAAACAAAGAAATATAGCAAAACACACCAAAACCAACAATCAAATCACCCTCCTTCAAGGATAAGAGGAACAACATAATCACGAAAGATCTCTTTTCTGACATAGAAAAGCTTAGAAGAGGAAGCCAAAGAAACTAAGTTATGAGCTACTTTGCTTGCCTACCTAGAGACTTTATTAAAAAAAAAAAAAAACAATATTAATAGAAGAAGTGAGACTTAAAGCCTCTTTCATAAAAAAACGACCTCGGATAGATCAAAGTTTTCGAGGTTCAATAAGCTCACAACCTCTAAAGAATCAAACTTAACAACCATCGAATGATTCTAACCTTGTCGATGTAAACCAATTCTTTCAAACCTTCCATAACAGACATTGCTTTCAGCACCTTTCACTTGAAAAATTATTAACATGTTTGTGTTACTTAATGTGAAGGAATGCTGCATTAAGCTTAAACAATTTCAATCTTTTTTTCTTTCTTTATTTTTGGGATCTTTATAATGGTTTGAAACTGAGGTTCTCCCTATATGCATTACCTACATTAAAAGAACACTTATCATCCTTCCAAAATTATTATATCTCCATTTTTTTATATTAAAAAAAAAATCAACGTGCAAAAGCAACACCATTGTGTTTGAAGTTATGATGATATTAATTTATTAACATCATTCATTTATCAAAATGGAATAAAAATATACAAAAATTTGAATCTATTTAATAATAATTTTTTGAAAATTAAGCATTCGCCCTTTACAAATCTATGTTGATTTTTTTAATTGAATATGTGAGATGAAGGCTTAAACTTAACTTCTACCAGTAAGTTATATTCTTAATTTGGTTTTAAAAACTCTTGTGTAATACATAAGAAGCTCTGTTTTATACATATACAAAAAATTAGAAACAATTACAAGTTTTCAAAAATAGAAAACTTAAAAATAAAAATGTTAAGATGAGTCATATTAACAAAATCTATATATACACATGCATATACATACATATACAAGGTCAAATCACCCATTTCTTTGAACTTAATTTCAGTTTTACTTATTTTCTCTTTTAAAAAAAATTCTATAGTTTAAGTTTAGTTCTAGTTTAGGGAAAAGCACCTAAAATGTGCTTTTATTTGTCTATTTAGATAGGATTTCACTTGTTTTTATTAGATTTGATGTTGTTTATTAGTGATTTCAAGGCTATGAGTAAAAAGACAAGATTGGAACTAAAATGGATCAAAACGGTTCAATAATGCACAATTGAGACATATTGGGACCAAATGAATCAAGTAGGAAGAAAAGAGGAGAAAAACCAAGTTCGTAAAAAAAACAGGACGCATTTTCCAAAAGCGAATTAAGTGCTGTAGTAGGCAGTGAAACACTGGAACACTTACGAGAGTGCTACAGGACTGGGTGATCGAAAATCGTTCAAAGGCAAAATTCATCATAGAAACGTGGTTGGAAACCATATAACTCTTCTTTCCCCTTTATATTCTTGAATTAATTTTTATATTTTGATATGGTTCTGTCTATGGAAGTCGTGTTAGGCTAAATTTCTCGTAGTTTTAGGGGTTTAGGTTAATTGTTGAACACTTTGTTTCTTGAATGATAGTTTGCATTTATACTTTCTAGCATGACCGTTCTTAATGCTTTTGAATGTTTGATCAATATTTGAATGATTTCATGATTTAAATCTTTCGTTAGCACGTTGGATTTAGATTAGATCATGCATGCTAGACTATTGTTTGAACATACAAGAAGTAGTCGGATAACGGTAAAGATTGTTGATGAAGAATCTTAATGTCATGCTTCTTAATTTGGTTTCAAGAATTTAGTACTAGCATGAGAAAAGATTGTTTTCAAAAGATTCAATCTAGATAAAAGATTTCTCAATCGAAGTATTGTGTTAATTACTTCAAGAGTTCAAGCAATTGTGTTTAGTAATGTCTTTGATAAAATCTATTCCCTAAAACATCTCTAGGTTGATAATCTTCATATTTAATCACTTTTATTATTTTCCTTGTTTAATCTAGTTAGTTCTCCATCGAAGTCGGTCTCCTAAATAAAATTGGAATGATCTCTGAATAGCTAAAAGTATATCAATCTGATTCCCTAAGGATGATACTTGGTTTCTTCACCATTTTTATACTATAACTTGATACGTGCATTTGCATAACACCAAGCTTTTGATATCATTTAATCTTTTTGATGTTAAAAATTTAAATTTGATTTCTATATTTTTTTAAAACTTAACTATTCATGAAATCCTTCTTACACTTAAAAGCTCATATTTTTCCTCTAATTTGTAGCTAAGCCTTGCCCTAGTATAGCAAGCTAGTCAGCTAAAAAAATGGAACTAGTAGGAAAATATGTCATGTTGATAATAGTTGGCACAATTCTTGAAATTTGACCAAACTATAAAGATAACATTGAAATTTATAAAACTAAAAATAAACCTTAATTATAGTTAGTAAATTTGAAACTTTTAAAATTATATAAACGGAATTGAAATTTATCTAAAAGTAAATGCACCATATTTGTAAGTTAATTTTAGCAAAATAATAATAATAATAATAAAAGAAAAAAAGAAAAAAAAATCCTCTAGCAAAAGTGGGGGAAATTGTAGTTTAACTTCCCTTGTTTTATATAGAGAAGAAAAACTCCATTTTTACAATGATATAATATAGAAGTAGGTCGCAATTAGATGAAATCTTTTTGTTGAATGAATAATAATTTAAAATTAAGAATATATATATATATATATATATATAGGATGATTACATTTGATGTAAGTGGTAGGCAAAATGAACCACCCTCTATTATTATATTATTTACATTTTACCATCCCACCTTTAGACAAAGGGAAAAAAACCCTCTTCATTTGATTTGGACTTCCCTTTAAACAATAATTCTTAATAATTAAACTTCATTTAATCAAGTAAACAATAGACAATAGATTCTCCATATATTTCAAATTTTAAAAATTAATTCATCAGAAATCTATTAGATGTATAATAAAAAAATTTAATGATTTATTAGACACCAAATTAAAAATATAATAATACTAAATTAGAAACTATTTAACGCTTCATTTAGAATTTTTTGTTACGATAAATACTATTTCAAAATCCTCAATTAGCTACTGTCAACATTATATCTAAATCCTCATTTGTTATGATATTTCATTATTTTCCTTGTTCCAAATGTGGGATTAAGATTTAATAGGAAATAAATTTAAAGTTATAAATAAGTAAATAAATAAAATAAAACAGGGAGAAAGAGAGAGAAATGGGTGAAGTGGTGTCTCCTTTTGAAATCAAATACAGAAATGTGATAGGATTAGGATTAGGATTAGGAATGGCCATTTATTTATAGTTATTCCCTTCCTCTCTGTCTCTCAAACCTAAAACTACTTTGTCACTGCAGAGTTTGAAGAATCATTCATTCCATTTCCACTCACACCTTCTTCTTCTCCTTCTCCTTCTCTCTTTCTTTCTCTTTCTCCTCTGTTACTGTGAAATGAGAGAGAATTCCACTCCATTGACACAGCTAAAGAATTGCTTTTGGTGTAAGATATTTCTTTCTTTTTCCCAACACAAACACATACACCATAATCCCATCAAACTAACTCTCAATTTCATCATTTAAACACTGTTTTCCCCCTTCTCAACCCGAATCATAAACACCCTCTTTCAATCTGATTCTATCTTCTTCTAATTTCCACTTCTTTCTTTTCTTTTTCCTTTTTGGATCAACACAACACAACACAACAATGTTGGGTCTCCGAGATGTTCTGTTTATAGCTCCCACGCCTTCTTCTCTTCACCAACAGACCCAAATCATATCTTCCGATCATCATCCATCTCTTCCTCTCCCCTCCTCTGCCGCTCTCGGCGTTAGCGTCGGCATTTTCCCCCTTCTCACTGCAACTCCATGTCTCCCTCCGCCGCAGCCCCTGCCTAATCAGACGGCTGACGATGTTACCGATCGTAGTCGAAGTTTGGAAAATCTGAAGAGAACCCAGGATTTTGGGTTTGGGAAAGGGGATTCGTTGATGGGCGGTGCCGGCAATAATGTCTCCGACGAACAAGTGAAAGGCGATGCCGGGGATGGGTCTATGGCAGTGTGTAGGGACTGTGGGAACAGAGCAAAAAAGGAGTGTGAGTATCGGAGGTGCAGGACTTGTTGCAAGGGACGTGGGAATCATTGCTCTACGCACGTGAAGAGCACGTGGGTGCCGGCGGCTCGCCGCCGTGAGCGGCAGATGTTGGTAGTGATGGACGGCGTCGCCACTGCTAGTGGCGACGGAGGGTCTTCTGGTTCTTCTTCTGCCGGTGCTAAAAGGCCTAGAGTTTTGATTCCTTCACAGAGTACCGCCGCCGCCGCCGCCGCTTCCACTTCCAATGCCACCACTCCCCGGAGCTTTGAAACAACCTCTAGCCATCAAGGTAAATCTCTCCTTCACTCTCTCTTTCCATTCTTCCATTTTTGTTTTCTTGTGTTTCTTAAATGAATTGAGAATCATGAGCAGCAATAATGACATGTTTGTTTACTCTGTTTCTCTCTGTGTAATGATTTGGTTACTGGTTACTGGTTACTTGTTTCTCGATGTACAATGTTAGATTATTATTGTTCGGTTTCAAATTTGTAAGACTTTTATAAGTAGTTTTGATTTTAGTTTATCTTTAAAAATCTTGCAGCAAATTTGCATATTTTGTTGAATTTATCAACTAAACATGTCCATAATACATATTCATTAGGTATGTTGTTGGAAAACTTACAAACCTTTCATGTTTCTTTCTCTGTTTTTCTCCAACAAGGAGGGAGTGGCTTGTATATATAAGTCTAATTTATGGCCGGTTGGAAATGACTTTTCGAGTGCTTAAAAGGAAGGTTTTCTAAGTGTTAAAAAAGGAGTTTTAAGTGTTTAAAAGTCATTCCAAACAGACAGTCGAGTGATCCAAGTGGACTGGATTCATTTTTCTTCTTCAAATATATTCTTACAGTTTTGTTAACAGTATCTTTTTCCTAAAACCACCTCTTAGAATTCTTATGACTTTGAAACCAGATGCAAGCTTCAAGAAGTCATTACCAGGGCACGTTCGGGCTCCAGCCGTGTTCAGGTGCCATAGGGTGACTGCCATTAACAGTGGTGAAGGTGAGTTAGCTTACCAAGCAACAGTCAACATTGGTGGTCATGTCTTCAAAGGCTTTCTCTATGATCAAGGAGCTGATGACAAAAATGCATTCCCATCTATTTCACACCTCCATTTGGATAGTGGTAACCACCACAGGGATTAGACATTTCTTCTCTTCTTTCTTTTCCAAATCTCCCTCTTTCACTCTCCTCCTCCTAATGACTCGGTCTCGGCCACTCGAAAAAAAATAGGATATCTCTGCTAGGTTTCAAAGGTCTGTTATGTCATCTATAAGTTCTATATAGTTGTTATCATGGTGGTAATGCAATGAATCTTGCACTGAATAGAACACAAAAGTGCATAGTTGTAATAGAATTTTTCTGTTCTATAGTTATTCTAGCCTTAAGCTAGGTTTAGTGTAAGATTTCTCAAGTTCAATGATAGTTGGATATTAATCTTCTGTATATTGCTAAGAAGATGTGTAACTTTCATTTATCCAAATATCTGCTGAAGCAAGCCAGCTTGTCCTATCTCATAGCAGCTGTATTATATGTTGGAATACAAGAGTTCAATCTCTTCTTTGCCTGTCTATCTCGAAAAGTTTTATGAAACGAATGAAATCGTTCATCTTTGAAAATAGAACATCGAGCATCTTCTTGTGAAATGGCACCATGGTGGAACAGGTAAGATGCATGTAATGCTTCCTCTTTCTACATTCCTATCTTCTTGTCTTCATCTGAGAACATTTCCACTGATTTGGATCTTTTCCAATTATGAGAGGGGATTCAATAAATGGAAGTCATTTATTTGATTGAGACGACTTCGAAGGTGAATATGTAGCAAGAACCAGAATAAGTAAAGTCAGACCCCACACGATCAATATAAGCAGAAGATGAAAGTAAGTGAAATGTAGCTCCTTTTCATCACATTTTTAGCAAAAGAAAGCAGGGCAATGGAGATGAACACTAAAAACTGAAAAGTGGGAAGGAAGAGCAAAGCTGTGTAAGAATTACCAAAACTTGAAAAGAGTTGAAAAAGAAGAAACAGAAAAGGACGAATGAAAACAGTAGCATTTGGGGTCAGCTGTTAAAGAGATTTGCATCCCAGATGAAGTTGGAAGTGGAAGCAAAGCTTTAACAAAAAGGTATGCATTAAAAGAGATGAAGAAAATGAATAGGCTCACAAAGCTGAGAATCCCTCCCACACCCTTATTGTCTTTCCATGTAGGAATTGTTGGCATGGCCCCTCATTGTAGCAACTAGCAAGTGTAGGAGATTGAATTAAACTACATACCATATCATTGCAAATGGGGAAAGAGATGTGACAAGGGTAGTGGTATGGCAAAAAGCTACATTTTAAGGTAAAGACTATGGGGGTTTCAACTTATTAGATATATGCTGGGAAGGAATGAAAGACCAAACTGAACTCATTTTTCATATTTGACATAATCCTTCTTAACATATACATTTGTCTAGGTTGTATATTCATACATTACAAAAACTCATATGATTTAACATAATTATATGAGAACATGCACTCCTCTGGGTATATATCACATCAAAAAGACAACTTCTCTTGTTAGATGTGCTGCTAAGCATTTTTCATATGTTTTACTTCAAAATATCATCCACGGTTGTTTTGTATGTTTCTTAAAAACATTTGAAGAGGGGGTTTTCTTTTTTTTTTGTTCCAGCAAAAAATGTGTCACTTTACATCTCTTAAATTATTCTAACAAAACACACAAATTGAGTGTAGGTTGTCTCCCTTCTTCATAACCTAACCCCCCTTCAGTTCTTTTCAAAATTAGGTCTTTTTCCTCTCTCTCTCTCCATGTGAGCTAAGATGGAAGGGGGGCCTCCCCTACTCACTCAATTACTCTTATTTACTTTTCCTTTTCTTTTTCATAGACTCTTTGTGAGGACAGATCAGAACATTTTTTTAAAGTAAGAAATTAAAGATAACTGTTTTTCTTTATATATATATATATATATTATAAAAAGGACTAGCCTATGGAAGAATGTGAAAAGAGAAAAGACAACCATTCTAAGAAATTCAATGTATAGCCAAATGTTTGAAAGTCATGGGTTTAATGAAAAAAAAATTAGGGTCGGATTTCATATAAACATTTAATATCTTTGTTTATTTCGCAGGATTTTACTTTTTAGAATCGAAAATATTATCTAGGGAATTTTAAAACCCATGATTTTTTAGTACCCTCCATACTTAATTTTTATACCGAGACATGAATAGAGTCTGATTAATTAATAAATTAATATCAATTAATCATTACTATTAATTTAGTTGATTTTAACTATTAATATAGTATTTAGACTTAAAATTTTAAATAATACATTTACCATTATAATATTATATTAACTATTTGGTATAAAATTTTATTATGAATTATTAATATTCTAATTAATTTATATTATTTTATTTTTATTAATTAAATAAAATAATTTAAATAATGTTTAATTAAAAATTTTATTTATTTATATTTTAAGTGATTAAATAATTAATCAATATAACAAGGAAAATTATTTTAAAAGACAAAACTATTGAAAAAATTTACAAATAGTAGTAAAATATCACTGCCTATCTGTGATATATCGCGATAGACTACTATCTATATTTATCATGACACGATAGACACAAATACTAGTCTATTGTGCTCTATCCCAAATAAACAGTGAAATTTTGCTATATTTGTAAATATTTTTATTCATTTTTCTCAACCCTTGTGAAAATATATTAAATAATTAAATTTTAATTATGACTACATTACTTGTTCTCTTATATTTGATAAAATAATTATTTAATTTTGGTTTCTATCTACAATATTGGTAAATCAAACACATTTAATTTTCAGACATTAATTATCCTAGACATTTAAATTCCACACATTTAATATCCATACCCATGAAACAATATCTACGATCCAAACGATCCTTTAGAGGGAATTAATCAATTCATGGTGACCATTTAACTATGATTTAATATCCTACGAGTTTTCTTGACACCCAAATGTTGTAAGATTAGGTAAATTGTTCTATGATATAAGTCGAGATGCGTGTAAGCTGACTTGGACACTCGCAAATAAAAAAAAACTTATGATATAGTTACCTTCCTTAGTTAAAAAAATAAATAAGGATAAAGGCTAAATATTCGATGGCATTGTGTACAACTTAGTTTTTTAGTACTTTATTTTACTTGCATTGAAAAAGTATCCCATCATTGCTTTTTAAAAAAGAAAACTATTACCCTAAATATCTAAATCAACTATTCCCTAACCCAATAGAAAAGAAAAGTATGTTCAGTATACATATATAGAAAAGAAAAGTTGAAGTGAAACGAAGAACAGGTTTGAAATGCCTTACCCTAAATAATAATGTTATTTTAAGAAGAATGGAACTTTTTAAAAAAGAATTTTGGTAAGGTGAAGTATAAGTAGTGATTCAAGTGCATAATAACAACATAAACCTAAGCTATGATAATCTCCTGAGAGTTTGAACCCAAAATGAAGTAAAAAAAGATAAAGGAAAGGGCATGATAACATTATAAACACAGAATAATGTAAAGATGAAGGGTGGAGAAGGAAATAAATGTAGTTATCTTTACCATTGTGAAGGCTTTTTCAGGCTTGAGACAAGAGAATGAATACAAAAAAGAAGAAGAGAAAAGAATAGAAATCAAGTTACAACTTAGTAACAGTTGGGTCTTCAGCCTTTTAGTTAATAAATAAATTTACAAATTAGTAACACTTGGGTGAGGTGATGGTAACAACTCTCATCTATAACTTTCTAAATCATATCACAATTTTCTAATAACTCTACTTAGAAAGAAAAATACAATGCATAAGTGGCAAAGCTCTACATGGTTACCTTAATTTTATACATCAAATGGTTGCTCTTTCTTTCTTTTTTCCGTGGCCAAACGCTACGACTCTATCAAAAACTGATACCATTTCTCACAACGGACCGACTGTACAAGGATGGCCACTGTCTGCAAGTTTTGATGAATTGGGTCAGTATAACAACTTCAAGTGTCTTCTACAAAAATTCTGAAGATGAAATCTCGAAAGCGTTTCGAATATTGCTTTGGATCAACAGCAGATATTGACGATGGATCGTATTGAAACGATTTATAAGCATGCTCGAGTTTCTTGCTGATATCATAGTCTTGTAGTATGTCGATTATACCAAAGAAAATGATCACATCATACAACTCCCCAGTGGGTTCTCCTACTAGCTGGGCTTCAGGTTCTCCCCGTCTCACCGTCCGTTCTGCCCGTGCTGGCATATTGATGCCTAGACTAATGGAAGCCCACCTGAATATGTAAATGGTCATACTTCAAAATAATGATTGCCAGAGAATGTCAGCAGCAAATAATTCGAGTGAATTCAAGTTTGTTATGTTAGAAAGCTAATAAACAATTAGAATGGAAGAAAATCAGGCTTTCCTCTTGAGCATTTCATTGGAAAAGCTAACATGGAAAAGCAAAGTACACGTGTTTTATCAGCAAAATATCAAAAACAAGCACAGAAAGTTGAATTTCTCGCTATATTAAGCGGCAGCACGAGAAGGTTCTTGAAAGATCTCAGTAATTGAATATCAATAGTTCATGAGTTCATTCTACCTGGCAGAGTCTTGTGCCTTGTCTGCTCTTAACTGACCATCTGCTTCGTAATCAGTATCTCTACTTCCTAAAATATACATTTTCAAATATCAAATGCTTTTCGCTGAAACTATGATTTGGAATAAGAAACTCAAGACACTTTAAAATAATCAAATGAACAGTAGAAACCTGAATGATGGCTCTCGGGTGTGCTCGCTTCCCGATACGAAGTTTCTTGGAAGTGAAGACCAACTAATAGACTGTAGTCCATGATTCTCTCCTGTTCAAGAAAGTCACAATCCTTGTCTACTTGTCTGCATTGAGGAAAAACCAACGAGAGGTGTAAACTGAGAAACCATTAAATAGAATATTGACCCATAATATTTGTGTGTGGCCACTGTTTTTTTCTCCTTCCATTCCTATTAATGAGAATTGTATTCTCTTTCAGTAAAGAACTATCGAATATGTGATATGAAACCTAGTTAAATGTAGAGATTTTTTACTTTCTTTTGAGAAGAGTGACCAACAAAATAGTGTTACAATTTTCAACTTAGCTCCAAGTATGAGTTCAGATGCAGATTCAATTGATGAGTGCAGGTCATGGATCAGGGAGCAAAGGAATGATACAATTTTTTTTGTCATGAAAAGAAATGAGTAGCAAACTGGTAAGGAAAAATGTTTACGAAATTTTACCTACAAAATTCTTGGAACCAAATCTTCTGCAACCGGAATATATAATTAAGGTCAAGATCTTTAAGGGTGGTTGTTCCATCTATTTCCGCCTCTGGTTTATCAGTTATACGGCCGTGGGAAGAACCTTTCAGGTCAAAACGCCTGTGGATGGTATACTCGGAGCAAAACAGATTTCCCATTATGACAAATCGCACCTGTAAATCAAGAAAATCCGTGAACCAAAGGATCCGTGGCAACCATTGTAATGCTTTAGTATCCTTTTATACCTTCTTCTGTGAAGTCCCAGTTAATCTCACACAATGAAGACCGTAAAATTTGGTAACGAGAGTATTTTCGAAGGACCGAACATGCTTATAGTAGGCTGGAAGCATCCTCAAGAGAACCTGCATGTATCTTGGCCTGTTCAGATTGGAATATATTCAACTCACAGAAATGCATACATGTACTAGAGGAAATTAGGAAAGCCTAGGATAGATGCAACAGCCAGCAACTGAAACACAGAAGTATACAACAGAATCGAACTTTCAATAATGGCATAAAGATTGTCAGAAAGTACTGAAACTCAACAAGGTAACCAAAACATTAAGGAGCTCATTAAGACTGGGGAACCTAAGCTAATCATGCAAGAACAAATTCAGGGAAGAGATCAGAAGTTCTAAAATTCCAAAGGATGTAGAAACTTTGCTTATGTAGGATAGCTTATAATTTTAAGCATAGATACGCTAACAAGGAATCCCAATTTGAGACAGCTGAGAGAGAAGACAGGACTAACTTTCACTTCAGCCTTCTTCATGGTTTTAATCATGTATCTGTCATCATGGGTTAAATAAAAGAAACTCCCACTTTTTCCAGGGGAGGAGAGTTCTCGAAGAGCATCGTTTCCACATATAGATAGCATGTAATCTGCTGGGTCCACCTTGAACAGTTTCCTAAGAGTCCTGAAATTACAAATTTGATGAACTAATAAGACTGCCATATTCCAATACAAAAATCATGACAATGAAATCGAAGAGTTTCATCTGCCATTCACTAAGAATTAAGATGTTATGATCCAGCAATAAAGCTTGCTCTCCTACTCTGATTAGAATGAATATCAGTCTCAAAATGTTCCTTCCATTTCAATTATTTAAGGGATCACATAGCTGATTGAGCAAAATGTCTAGCATATTAAGCCAGGCAGCGATTAACAAAAGGCAGATTGCGAAAATTGTACACTTAACCACTGACCTGAAGACAACAGGACAGTAGTCCTTCCATCTGAAGTCAGAAGATTGATGAGGTGGTGTATACTTGGATCCTTCCGGTGGAAATTTTGTCCAAACTTTCTCCTTAGGATCGAAAGCTGAAGACTTCAGATCAAGGGAAGTTGCTGGAGCAGGCCTCCCAACAGAATGCCTGTGCTATGGAACAAAAAAATCACTAAGTTGAAACGAAGACAATGGCTATTAAATACACATTTCTCATGTATTTAAACATGAAGTCTCATTGTGGTAGAGGTAGCTTCGAACTTCAGGTTCCATATCATTGATACAAATAAATGTGCCCCATGATTTTACCTATAGAGTAAAGTTCTTGCTCTGTCATTCGTTCTAAACTTTTTTAACAGAATCATTGTAATAGTCTACATGTGTAACTCAGATCATTCTGCTCAAATCACCACAGCAGAAAAGAGAGAGAGATAATTTCATTAGAACAACTCACTTTCTCAAGCCCTCAAGTGTAGTTAATATAACCTCATTCGAATTCCATCTACCAATTCCAAATTTTAGAAGTCCAATAACTGACACAAACTTACAGGCCTCTTCATCGGAGTAACAAGGCAAAACTCTAAAATCCAGTTGAGGGAGCAAAAAAGGAGCAATAAGGTTACACTACAGCATAAGTCAAAGGAAAGAATTCTTAAATCATTTATACCTGATCCCCAGCTGCAGATTTAGCATGAGCTCATAGTTCTTGTGTCCCTTTGATATTGTAACGCCCTGTCTCTTTGCTGGCTGAAATCTCAAATTTGGTTGTCTTTTCCCTTTGCTATCCAAATCTTGGAGCAGATGAGTTCCTTTCCCATTTCTGGAACTTGCTTCATTTGAACCATCATTCAATGATTCAAAACTAGAATTGCTGACTTTGCCATCAACCGATGTTCTTCTCAATCTCCTGTTCCCATCATTCCCTTTCTTCGAAACTGTTTGCTTTTGCGACGAGTCAAGGTCAAGGCCCGACCAAGTAATCATCTTCTGCGAGGGATAGATCAAAATCCTTTCCCCTGCACAAAGTACAAAATCATTCAAATACTCTGCAAAAATCTCTTGAGGATCCGAGCTCATCTCAGTCTCAGAAGAATCAGACGGATAAAAAGTCCCAGTCTGCTCTGTAGGATCCTTACTCCAAACACCAACATAACAACTCCCATCAGCCCATCTAAAAGTTCCATTCCCTCTAGGCAACCCATCTTCCCAACAGCCATCATACCGATTCCCATTGTTCCAAATCATAGTCCCATTGCCATTGATCTTCCCATTCTTCCACTGTCCAATGTAATGATTCTCATTCTTCCATTGATATCTCCCCTGTCCATCCTGAAACCCTCTACGCCATTCCCCCTCATAATAATCCCCATTGGCATAGTTTTGTGTGCCTTGTCCATGTTTCAAATTCATGACCCAACAACCCCTATAGGTATCCCCAGATGAACCAGTGTAAGTACCTTTGCCATCCATGTAGCCGCTTTTGAAATCCCCTTCATAAGTAGCCCCAGAAGGCCAGCTGAATTTGCCCTTCCCTAAGGTCTTCCCCTTGTACCATTCACCAACATACATACACCCATCGGTCCAAAGGTACTTTCCATGGCCATGGGGCATGTTGTCCATCCATTGCCCTGTGTAGAAATCGCCATTGGGGATCGCTTTCTCGGCGTGATGGAGTTCGCCAGGGCCAGGCTCGTCGTCGGCTGGGGCAACGGACATTGCTGCAAATATGCTATTGGCCCTCTTCTTCGCTGAGTTTTGTGTTTTTCTCACAGTTGCTTCCCAAGCCTTCACGATTCCAGCGTATTCCTTGTACATTATCACTCTGAAACTCCTCTCCCTTCACCCCTTTCTCTCTTTTGATGTATTTTCTTCTCTTTTTATGTCTTTTCTTCCCTCCTTTCCTCACTCTCTTCCCCCATTTTCACCTGAATTCGACAAAACCCAGATCACAAAATATCTTTCTAATCGATTTCTTTGCCTCTATACCAATAGAAGAATCTCCAAAACCACGAAAAGGGGGAAATGGGGCAACGAAATCCCGTGTTTCTGTAACAGAAACTCGGAAAGAGAGAGCAATGGAGGGAATCAGACGAAGGGGAAATACATAAAATTGCCCTTTGTTCTTTTGTGAAATGAGAAAAGGGCAATCCCCCCCCAAAAAAAAAAACAACTGTGATCGTTCTAGTTTTGAGGTTCTATCATGATTCTATGAAATGGGTACCATTCAGATTATGGAAAATCAAAAGGAAAAAAATTTCAAAATTAAAAAAGAAAAGGGGATAAACAAAGAACGAAGCTGTTTTGATTGATGAGGAAAGCAAAAGGTTGTTTGGTACCAATGACTAAACTTTTTTTCTTTGTTTCTGTAATTATTATTTTTTTAATTATCATTTTTTAAAATTATTATTATTTTTTATTTTACGTTTTTTTACTTTTTTTTTTTTTTTTAATTTAGAATTGTTCGGACCAAGAAATTCAACCTCATTTCAATTGTTTCCCGAATTTGGTTCCTAAAACAACTAAAAAACCAAACATTTGGAGGGACGAGAGAGCTGCCGAGGATTTTATGTTTTGCTGTTTTTTTTCTTTTTCTTTTTTCTTTTCTTTTTTTGCCCATTTTTGTCTTTCCCCTCTCTATAGATTTCTCTTCCATTTTTTTTTCACTAATCTGTTGAATTGGATAGACATCAATCTTTTTCCATTATATGCCCTCATTATTTTCTTAAAATTCCAACCATACCCCTTCCATTTTGTTTGATTAAATTTGATTTCATTTACCTCTTCATAAATTTACAGACAGATATATTGATCACTCTTCTAAAAGTTGATGATTGAATACTTCACTCATATATTATTAAAAAAATCAAGTTTTTCTTATATCTACATTAGACATAATTGGTTGAAATTAAATTAAAACTAACGTGTATTTGTTGATTTTTTTAAAAGACAAAATCTTGATCAATGATTAAGAAAAAAATCATATTGAAATAATATAAATGATGATAAGGAAATTCATAACCCAGAAAAAATTGTGTTTATTAACTTGATTAAACCCACTAAATTATTGTAATAGTAGTACTCCCAAAAAAATCATGAGACAAAATATATATGTCGATAAGATATTGTCAACAATGGATTTAATTAATAAAGTGATTAATTAAGAAAAAAAATTAGTCAGACGTGCAGCCTACTTTGTTAATGGAAATGAGGTCAAAGCCCAGAAAGGCCCACTCCACCCCTCCCAATAAAATGGGAAAAACTATGAAGGTGGGGCCAAGAATTGAGTTAGGGTTTAGTGGCTTTAAAAGTTGACACTTGTCCTATTATGAAGCAAAAGTTACTCATCATCATGAATGCATCATGATGGTGATGATGGTGATGGATCATACATCTAAAAAAAAAATTGTTTCTTTTTTTCTTTTCCTCCCAATCTAACTTGGACATAATCCTTGGGTATTGTGTTAACTTGACCTTGGATTTTGTTTAATTTCAATTTATTATTTGAGTAGTGGTTTCTTCTCATTCATGATTATTGATATTTGAAACCAATAGTCTTGAGATTTTGACCAAATTCTAAATAGATAAAGAAGAATATTTCTCTTTTTCTTTTCATGATATTACAAATTTATGATTTTGCTTCGTAATTATTCATTTATTTTAAATCAAAAAATTGTTGAAAATATTTATAAATAATAGTAAAATATCACAATCTATCTACGAAAAATTGCAGTAAACTACTATTTCTGTCTATTTCTTATTATATGAGAAATTGAACAACAAAGTTTCCAACATTACAATCTTAAAGATATAATTTCTCACTTGAACAAAAAACAAAACCAATAATTATTCTCGACCTTCAAAGAGAAATAAATACAATAAAGGAAGAAATTTCTAGCATTAAAAAAGAAAATTCTCAAATAAAATTCGAACTCTTATCACTTCAAACTCAACAAATAATTGATCAATCTTCCACTTCTAAAAATCCTGAAAACATAGAAACTGATAACAAAGTCGATAAAATTTCACATGAATCGTTTATCAATTTTATTAATAAAGTTCAAATACAAATATGGTACTCTATTATTAATTTTGTCATAAATAAGGAATACTATTTAACTTCTAAATGGAAAACTACGAATCTTAAAAGATGCATAACTTCTACAATCCTCTCTTAGAAGAAATTAAATTTCGAAAGAATAATGATCAAGAAGTAATAGCTTCACCTTTAAAGATGATAGATGTACCTGAAATTGGAACAAAAGTATCAACATTAAAAGATATTAAAAATATACGATTACAAAATAATTATTCTAATAAAATTTTACATACAATATCCAACCAAGTAGAAAGAATAGAATCCAAACTTGAATCTCAACATTATCCTATAAAATAACAACCTCAACTAATTGATAAGACAAAACCTTTGTTTAAACAAATAGACACATATAGTAGTCTATCGCAGATAGACGGTGAAATTTTACTATATTTGTAAATATTTTGGTTTATTTTCCTATATTTGAAAACAACCCTATTCATATTGATCCATAAAAAAGGAAAATGGTTATTCTAAATATAGTTTAATTGGTTATGACATATATATCTTTAAAAAAAAAAAAGTTAGATATTCGAATCTTCCACAATCTAATTTTTTTCACACGATTTAATGGCATAGTTTAAATTTCATTTTATATTGTAATCATATGGGAAGTTCCATTGGCCCACATTTGATAAAATTGAGATTGAATTTGTGATGAGGTATTTCAAATACTCACCTATAACCAAAAGATTATTTTTTTCTTAGGTTAAAAAAACGAAGTAAAAATGTAAGTGATGATCGAGAATGTCTATCGCGGTTGTGTTATAGTTTTGCCTATTAATTTATCAACATGCATTTTTCACATTAATATTCTTTAGTTTTCTTGTTTTAATTATTTATTACCAGCAATTTTATGCATCAATTTATTTTAGAATATCTTTTGTAGATCTAAATAAAGCGTTTAAATTATTTATGAAAATTATGTTATGAAAGTTTTAATGTCCTCTAAAGCTTCTTCTCTCAAGTCATTACAAAAATCATATTTATTTATTTTAAAACTGGTTTTTAACGTGGTTTGTGATTTAGATCATATTCATTTTAATTTCTTAAGGTTCAAGTTATCTTGTATGGTTTCTAAACAATTATATCCAAAATAAAGAAAACGTTTTCCATTTATTATTCCCATTAATTTTCAATGCAATATTTAGTGGAAGCTCGATATAAATATGTATTTTTGTTCATTTTTACACATGGTCAATATGCGTGTCCATTGTTTAAATTAGGGTTTAAAATTACATGTACTATGTTAGATATGGATTTCTCAACAAAATTAACAATAGACGCGTTGTTAATAGTATACTAAAAAAACATTGTTAATATAAAATTAAGTTCTCATTTAGTAATTATTTCGTTTTTTACTTTTGGTTTTTGAAAATTAAGTCTAGTTTTTCTCATTTTTTACAATGATTTGCATCTTTTTTTTTTGAAAATTAACAATGATTTTCTTAGTCAAATTTCAAAAACAAAAATTACTTTTTTTAGTTTTCAAATCTTTTCTTGGTTTTTTAAACAATTAGTGAAAAATAGATAGCAAATGAAGAAATTTGGAGGACAAAGTGGTACCTATAGGTTTAATTTTAAAAAACAAAAACAAAAAACAAAATAGTTACTAAATAGGACCTAAAATATTTTTTTATTTATTTTTTGCCTTAAAAGAAACTAAAATAAGAAATAAAATGAGTTTTTCTAACATACAAATAGATTAATAACTATTAATAAGACTTACATAATTATTGTTTTCAAAAGCAAAGTTAAAGAAAGAAACACTATTTCGAAGTTTAAGAACCAATAATGTTAATGAGAAATAAATTTTAAAAACTCAAATATATTTTTAAATATATAGTTGTTTATTTTATTAGGTAGAATTAGACCCTCAATTTTTAGAACCGAAACTTTGGATTCTTTAAATTTTAAGAATTAAAATTCACAGTTGAGAAATGGAGAAATATTAAAAACAACAACCATAATAATAATAAATCCTCTTTAAAAATTGATTACGAGAGCACCCTCTAAAATTATGAATTTTTTAACCTTACTCCGTTTAGGTAAATAGAAGCTTTTCATTTTCATCTTAATTCTTCATGCTAAGAGAAGCTGAATTTCTCAAAGTTTTGATTGAAATTTTTTAATACATTTGAATACTTAGAATTGGAAAAAGAAACGGTAAATCCATCAATGTTGGAATGTCGACAACATTCTACTTATGATAAATGTATGTCGCATCTTGATTTTAAGATTCATCTTTAACATATGGGGTCTTTATATATAGAGACAGTTGAAAATATAGATATTAGACTTAAAGTATTAGTAGATATAATATAATGAAAAAAATTGTAAATATGGCAAATTTAAATAGTATTTGTAGGAGTCTATCAGTGATAGACCATATCACCAGTAAGAGTCTATCAACGATAGAAGTCTATCACTGATAGACTTGTTTATATCTGTAATTTTTTTTAAATGATGTTATACGCTTGGTTATATACACATATAAATGGGTAATCCTACCATTAAAATAAAATAATAATTAAAAAAAAAAAGGTAATATATGGTATAGGAAAAAAAGCTTACAAGTTCAATCGATTTCGAATCCTGCCCTTTGTTGAAAAAATAAAGCTAATTGATGATATATAATCATAAATGATTTTTTTTAAGATTAAATTAAATTTAAATAAGAGACGATTGCAAATATAGTAATTAACCTCAAAGTATTAGAATATATAGCATAATATCGAAAAAGAATTAAAAATATGATAAAATTAGATAGTTTATTAGTGACAGATCATATTGTTGGTAAAAGTCTATGAGTGATAGACCAAATCGCTTCTAAAAATCTATCATCAATATAAGTCTATCATACTTACAAATTTTTTAAAAAATGATATTATATACTTGGTTATTATCTCTAAAAATGTTACATAACAATTATCCTTTAAATAACACTAAATAAATAAATAAATTATACTACTTTTGCAGAAAAATTTAAATTTAAAAAGGTCACAAAATAACTTTAAAAACCATTTAAACCCAAACAGACCTAAAGTGATTCTCTGCAATTTTTCTTTAATAAAAAAAAATTGACAATTCAAGATCGGTTTTGAAAAAGTATTAGAGATAACCTTTTGACTAAGAGAGTTAATTAAAAAAAAAAAAAGGTAGAGCATATAGAAACACAAACAACGATTGGCTGTTTTGCATTTGAAAAAAAAAATCCACTACAATATGTCTATGCACATATACTTATTAATTAAAAAGAAAATAGAGAATGTCACTTTATTTGTACATAACAAATAGTCATCTTATCGTTATAATTTTAAAAGTGGAAAATTGCAGTACATAGCAATTTAAGAATAAGATATTTAAAATATATCACACATTGTTTTTTATTTTGTAGATATGACACTTTTTAATATATGAAGTATATCGAATATATCAAATGTATCAAGTGTATATCAGCAACATATCAAGTGTATCAGATGTATCTGTACTTTTTTTTACATTTCATGGGTTGAGTTTATTTTTTGTCATTCTTACAAAAATAATAAGTTTAGAACATGGATTTAATATTTAAAATTTATTTTGTTAAATCTACGAGAAGTTCCGGAAGAAAAAAAAAAAAAAAAAGAGAAGTTTTCTTTTTTTAATTAAAAAAATGGTATTTATGTGTGTGTATATATATTTTAATAAAGTGATGCCCCCTCCCTTCATAAAGGTGTTTAGACATACCATTATTCAACTTTGGCTAACAAACAAAACATTTTCATTACCCACAACTTATCTTGTTGGAATCTTCACCATTTTTTTTTTATTATTATTTATTAATCTTTATTCTTAAGTTCTTTCTCCCTCTTTTTGTCTCATCATTCTACTAAATATATTTTTTTAAATACATGTCAATGAACCTTTTTCTTTTGTCTTAAATCATTTTTTTCCTTTACTTTCGAGTTAATATAATCATGTTATTTTATTATTATTATTTTTTGAGTTAAAATATGAGTTTGGTTAATGTATTTTCAAGTGAATCTTAAATTAATTTATAACTATTATTTGTTTAATAACTTTTCTAAAGACATAAATTTGTCTCAAAACTTGACTATAAAGACTAAAATTTTATCGAAGAATTATTAAAAATAGAAAAATAAAAAAAAAACTATTTACACAAAATAGTAAAATTAATCTTCTTTGATAGAGAGGTTAATAGAACTCTATCAATATCTATCAATGATCGAAAGTGATATAAGTCTGTTATTGATACAAGTTTATCAATATCTATCAGTGTTTTTTTTACTATTTCTATAAATAGTTTGATATTTTCTCTATTTGTGTAAAAAATTCCTAATTAAAATTTTGATCATTTGAGAATAGTAACGGAGCTAAAATTGAGCAAACTCCAAAGTACATGGATTAAACTAATTTTTACTTTTTATTTTAAAATATATATGTAACATCTTAGGCTTAGGATTCAAAATCCAAATTTGGTACTTATTACTTGCCTCTACATTCCCTGCAATTCGACAACGGCCTTTTTAATTTTCCTTGAAATGTTTTGAAGAGTGAACATTATTCTCACAAACCAACATAGATTATTTTAGCATACTTTTTTTTTCACTCGTTCTAAAATATTACCTAACATAGGATTGTTTCAAACCATGCATAAACTTAACTTTGAAGTCTCTATGATTGAGCCACATATTTATTTTTTTAAAAAAAAAAATCACTTTATTATATGTCGTTGTTATCAATTCTTTTAAACTTTTCTTAACCATATTTTCATATATTCAAAATCTCTCTTGTTATGTAGTCTCACTGTACCCTTCCTTTTTTCGGAAGTTACAGTATATAAATTATTTAAATTGTATTTTTTGTCAGAAGTAAACATAACTTTGTTAATTAAAATATAAGAAGTCTCTATATTAAAGTTATTTAAGTTCAAATTCTCACTCATCAATATACATAGTTGTAAGAAAGACAAAGTAGTACAAATCTTTGATTTGTTTTTACTTTATAGCAGCAAAATTTTCTTTAAAAAAATCCAAAAAAAGGTTAAGATAGTGCATTGGGTTGCTTTTCTTTACAACTAAAAACTATGACAAGTCTATTTAATGTTGGTTTGAACAAACATTTTGGTGCAAACTTTTGAACAAAATGTAGGGACAATTAAATCTTTTGTTAAATTGATAATTTGAGCCCAGCCTTTTCATCCAATATAGCTCCATGTGTAGCAATTAAGACTACCCATAATGTAGCTCTTTTTCTTTTTCTCATAACATTAATTAGTTTGGCCAGAAATGTCATTTTCATAATTTAAATCTCCCTTTTCATAGTTTAGTATTTTTGATACAGGTATATACTTTTATAAGCACTATTCTATGATCTACAATTTTATATACAACACTTCATCTTCATCTCAATTTCTTCAATATCACATTTAAATCATAACATATACACTTTTTGTTCATAATTGATCATTCACTCAATAAGAAGCCAGTGCTTACCATGACCACCCATTTGACATATCCATATATATAATAAATAAACATTTATCTTCATACAAATTACCAATTGTATTCACAACCATCACACAGTTTATTTAATTATAAAACCCCATTAACAAACTTGATTACAAAGTCTACTTATATTATATCATGTCTACGAGTTGTTTTGAAATGGTCAAAATCACTTAAACAATTCATGTGAGGCAAAGAATCAGTATCAAACACGTATCAGATACCAATACTTTCCAGATACTGTGCAGATACGTATCTAACACACGATTTGACGTTATTTCTATGCGTGTTTTTTTTAAGAAAAAAAACAAACAACTCATCTAATTTTTTTTCCAATCTAAAATTAGTCAATTTATTTCAAAAGTCCACTATTAACAAAACTAAAAGGAAAAAATAATAATAATAATGGACCAAACCCTAGACTAGAATCATTAATCTTCATATTCACATTTGAGTCTCCCCAAAGTTCACCAAAATATATACCATTTGGATATCTTCAACAATTCAATGAAGAAGTTTTTCGGTCATCTTCATACTTTTCCTTCTAATATTCTTCTTTACAATATGAGTCACTTTTCTATTGCATTTTATTAACTATTGTACTTCAACATCTTAGATGTTGTTTTTTCGTACTGTATTTCAGTGTTTGTATTCTATTTTGTGCTATTGTTATTAACTTGTATGCTAAATTTATCTATATCCTAGATTTTTTTAAAGAAAAAGAAAATGTATATTCAACGTATCAGTATCCTCATTTTTTAGAAATATATATATATTTAAAAAAATATAAAAAAAAATGACGCATCTTTAGACGAATTTGTATCTTAGTTTTTTAGAAATTAACGAATCGTCGTATCCAATCGTATTCGTATTGTGTAGTCATATCTGTGTCTGTGCTTCATAGATGTCTTTTAATTATGAAAGTCTATTTTAAGTGTATGGACTAAAAACTAAACATTCAATTGATTTTGAATAATTAAAAGTGTGTTTACTATTTTTTATTCATAATACCGCAGCCCGTTTCAAGAACCCTTTTAGAGAATGTTGTATGAGAATACAACCAGAGTCAACTATCTCCATCGATATGAACCTTTTTAGAGTGAAACTAAAAATAAAGTGACGAGTATGTGCGATGAATTGCAATCATAACGATTTAAAAGGAAAAAAAGGTGAAGGCACATGGAAGCCATAATTAAAGAAGAAGAAGAAGGCATTGGGTTGGGTGATTTCATTGAGTTTTGATTGGGTGAAAAATAGGAAACGTGTAAAAGCAAAGGCCATTTGATGTTTGTGGGGGATAAGAAATAATAATTTAGAAGGGGTTGGGTGTTGAGTTCAAATTGTAATTAATAGGGAAAATCTTGTAGGGCATTCATGTAATGGGGCATGAGAAATATGCAAATAGCTGTAAGAATAGAGAGAGATTAGCAAAAAGAGGGGACAAAGGTGAGTGTATTGTCCACATAAATAGAGGCAAAGTGGTGATGACATGGAAAACACAAAGCCCAGGACAGGGCAGCCATTGAATTCGAACTCTTACCTTGCTTTTCCATCTGTACTATGTTCTTCTTATATGCTCTGTTTTTTTGGACTTTGTCAGACTTACCAATACTCCTTTTGTCTCTTAAGTCTTCACCCTTTTTCCTCTCTACCCATATCCCCATCTTTTCCATTTCATTATCTAATTAACATTTTTCTTTTTACCTCTATAAATATTTTTAATATAGATTATAACAACCTCTAATCTACCTGGGTCAATTTTTTTAATAAACAAATTATGTGACAAAGTCTACATGATACTATAAGTTAAAAAGTTTCATTGGGTTGCAAGAATAGTGTCCCTTAGTTGATGAGACGGTGATAGCAAATAAATAAGGGTGTTGGAGTTTGACCATATGACGCCAATTAAAGCTTAAACAAGTCCACATGATCAGTCTTTGTAGATTAATTTTCAAATGTGAAATTTTAATATAGAAAGTAGCTAGATGAAAATATATATTTTGTTTATAAAATATCTATAAGGGGGAAAAAAGACCTAAACTCAATGAGATATCCTAAATTTTTATTTTGTTTATAAATTTTGAAGGAGAGACATTTTGACACAAACACATGGACGGCGAGGTGAATGTGCTTGCACGCTTGCACCAGCCGCCACAATTTGTCAGCCGGTTGCCGTCGTCAGCGACCATTTTTTTTTAAAAATAATATTTTACGATATCCTTTGTTTTCTAATTCAACTTTCAACTTTTTTTTTTTTTTTTTTTTATTATTGTTATAAATATGTTAAATTAGATGTAATTTAGATGTCCAAGCGCTTAGTGTCTTAAAGACAACACTTGTCAACTCCTATCACTATATGTGCCACTCTACATATTACCTATGTATCTCATACCAACACATTATCATGTTCACGTAAATAGAGACATTTGGTGGATCTTGAGAGAATACATACATTGGTGAAAATTTCATGAATTTGGAAAAAAAGTTGAGAATTTTGGAGGAATTTTCTATTTTCATAATTTCTTATTTTCTTATTTTATTTATTTTAATATTATATTTTCTCGATATCCATATTCCCGTTGTACCTCATTTTTTATAACAAATTATTAATACGAGCTTCTTTTATTTCCCCCGCTGAAGGTAGGTCTTAAAGTGTTGTCATGACAAATCTTATGAAATTAGAATTCACAACTTTTGATATTAATGATAATAACTATTTGTCATAGGTGTTCAACGCCGAAATCCACATGGATGCTATGAACATTGGGGAAATAATTAAAGAAGAAAATATTACATCCAGTCAGGACAAAGCAAATGCTATGGTTTTCCTTCGTCATCATCTCTACAAGGGATTGAAAATGGAGCATCTTACAATAACAGATTCTCGTATCTCATGAAAAAAAAAATTGAAAAAGAGGTATGATCATCAAAAAATAATTATTCTTCCTAAAGCTCGTTATGAGTACACTACTACAGAAATTGGAATACTTGACGTTTTTCCAGTGTCAAGTAAAGGGTATACTTGACCCTTATAAAAGCGTCAACTATTCGAATGTCAAGTATAATGTGATAACTTGACTCCGAAAAAACATCAAGTAATATGTTTCTTTATACAATTTTCGTGTCAAGTAAGATAATATACTTAACATTGGTGATATGTCAAGTTTATTCGAGTGTCAAGTATAGTGTGATACTCTTTGACATTTTTTATGTGTCAAGTATATGTCTTTTTGTTTTCAAATTAAATTCCCCAATCGATTTTCTCATTTTCTACCTTGTATTCCAACAATACAATTACATCAAATAAATAAACATATACATTTAAGATCTATCAACTCAATATATTCACTTAAAAACCCATAAGTTCAACTATGAACACTCCTCACAAATTACAACAATATTTCTCTTTCACATGTACATGCACAAAATAAAATCTCAACTATTGTTTTTGTATACAAAACTCAACTTTCAACAAACACAAAAGTGACAAATTGTTTAATAAATAACCTCTCAAGAAAGTACATTATTTAATCTATACATTGAGCTTTGAAGTCTAAAGATCGAGAACTAAGGGTTAGACAAGCCATGTTTAAGCAAATCAACCTGCAAAATAGAATAAAGGGCGATAATATCAAATTTTAAAATATATAAATAAGTGTTAAAATACAACAACGTAATCCAACCTACGAAAAGTTCAATAATAATGGTTACAAAACGCAAATTCCAGCAACTATGTAATAATTCCAAAAGAGTTTCAAGGCCTTCATACCTATCAAAACGTCTAAACATCGTTAGCTTTGTTGGATAGTGGCTCCAATCCCTTGAAATCTTTGAATTGAACATCAAAAATTGAAAATAACTCAATTATTAGACCAATATTTCAATAGGTAACAAAGAACTATTAATACTAACCTCCAAACGTACCAAAACCTTGCCAAGATCGGTCTCAAACCTATTAGACAACAACTCAACTCCTTCCAACACTTAAATCTAACAATAAAAAAGTGACAGGTATTACTAAGTTAATGTCAAAACTTATTGGGTGTTCAAAAATTTTCAAGTAAAACCACCAACACCAACCAAAATATTGTGGGCAACAATGGAACAAACCCAATATCCAATAGCAAACAAGATATACCTCATATACTTACCGAAAATCTTACCAAAATCAACATCAACCTGTTGGACAACACATTAATTTCTTCGAATCTGGAATCTAAAGCCAAATTACAAAGAGCATCAATCAATTTGGGTAAAAAAACTTATGGGTATTCAAAAATTTCCAAGAAACCCACTAAAGTAATCAAAACTCACCAAACTTACCAAAACCTTACCCAAAAATACAAGATTCTAGTGAGATGGAGTATAGATCTGACGAGATAGAGTGAAGCCCACACTTTAACAGATTACACTTGAACAGATTTGTTACAAAGCTAGACCTCAACGAAGACGTGGATGAACTCAATGACAACAAGCGGATTTGGCTGGACCAACTTGACTGAAGCGATGGAAGCAGTTGGGGGCATTCGACTAGAGATCTGGGTGGGGCTGAAACGACGGAAGCGTTCGGCTACAGATCTGGGCACGGCTGAAGCAATGGAAGCGGTTGAGGGCGTTCGGCTACAAATTTGGGTGGGGCTGAAAACTCGCGAACGATGTGCACAGTTAGTCGGCTAGCGCGACTGAGCAGACGGCGAGGGAACTGAGCAGACAACGAGGGAAAAGGCTGGCATGGCTGAGCAGACGACGGAATGAAAAACTCAATAATAGCGGCGCAAACGGAAGCAGGGGGAGAATGAAGGCTGACGACGACTAGGGCTCTCGGGCGCAAGGAAGAAGAAAAAAAAATTGGGGGAGGGGGGGGGGGGGAAGTCATGAGTGAGATGGTGAAGGAAGAGAGAAAGAGTTTTTAATTTGAGAGAGGGAAATGAAAATGAGAGAGAAAAATATTATTTTATTTGATAATTTTGGTAGGAGGGAAACCAAATTTGAGGGGGAAATGAAAATGGGAGAGGGAGGAAACAAAAAATAAAGTCTCTACATGATCACTGAGTAAAGTAAAGGAGGAGAGACAAAATTTTTAATTTGAGAAGGAAATGAAAAATAAAGTCTCTACACGATCGCTGAGTAAAAAATAAATGAAGGCTGACGACGGCTAGGGCTCTCGGGCGCAAGGAAGAAGAAAAAAATTGGGGGGGGGGGGGGGGGGGGGGAAGGGATGAGATGGTGAAAGAAGAGAGAAAGAGTTTTTAATTTGAGAAAGGGAAATGAAAATGAGAGAGAAAAATATTATTTTATTTGATAATTTTGGTAGGAGGGAAACAAAATTTGAAGGGAAAATGAAAATGGGAGAGGGAGGAAACAAAAAATAAAGTCTCTACACGATCACTGAGTAAAGTAAAGGAGGAGAGACAGAATTTTTAATTTGAGAGGGAAATGAAAAATAAAGTCTCTACACGATCGCTGAGTAACATTAGACGACCGCCTATCAAATGCTACATGATCGCTGAGCTCGGCTACACGATCGGTTAGCTCTGCTACATGATCGCTGAGTAACAAAATGCTATACGATCGGCTACCAAATGCTATATGATCGCTGAGCTCGGCTACACGATCCCTTAGCTCTGCTACACGATCGCCGAGTAACAAAATGCTATACGATTGCCTACCTAATGCTATACGATCACCTACCAAATGCTACACGATTGCTTAGCTCTGCTACACGATCGCTGAGTAACAAAATGTTATACGATCGCCTACCCAATGCTATACAATCGCTACCAAATGCTACACGATCGCTAAGTAACAAAATGTTATACGATTGCCTACCCAATGCTATACAATTGCCTACCAAATGCTATACGATTGCCTACCAAATTGGAGACCTATCAAATATCTGAAATATTCCGTCAATCTCCCCTTTTTAACCCTTTTACTTCACACGAAAAAAAGTCAAGTAAGAGCTTCTTATACTTGACACGTTTCACGTGTCAAGTAAGAACTTATATTACTTGACACGAAAATCATGTCTAGTAAATGTTCGCGTAAAAATATCCAAAATATTCCGTCAATCTCCGTTTTTTAACACTTTTACTTGACACGAAAAAAGGTCAAGTGAGAGCTTCTTATACTTGACACGTGAAACGTGTCAAGTAAGACCTTATATTACTTGACACAAAAATCGTGTCAAGTAAAGGTTTGCGTGAAAATATCTAAAATATTCCGTCAATCTCCGCTTTTTTAACCCTTTTACTTGACATTTTTTTGTCCATAATTACATTACTTGACCTTTTTTCCATAGAAACGTCAAGTAATTAAAAACTACAAGTGTCAAGTAATGTAGATTTTGTAATAATGGTAAATGCATTTGAGGCTACAAGATCTTAAATCAACAAGTGATTATAATTTTGCATTATTTAAAATTAGTTCAAAATTGGTGTTATGTGGAGAGAAAATTACTAATGTTATATGTTAAAGAAGACATTTTATACATTTCATGTCTCGAATATGCCCATGCAATAGTAATATCGAGAGAATAATTTTAAACAATATTTTGAACTAATTATATGTCTTCTTGTGGCCGAACAAAATAATGAGTTATTGACGAAAAATTATGAATCTCGACCAACCGAAACGACACCATTCCCTGAAGTGAATATTGTGAATTTTAATAATGATCGTAGTCGAGGTTGTGGTCGTGGTCAAGGTCGTGACTGCGATAGAAGAAGAAATAATTTTTTCTTTTCGTGGTGGATGTTATAATAATCAACATTTCAAGAGAACCATGCAAAATGATTATCATAAGGAAAAGCTTCACAATATAAGAAATTAAAAGGTGATGAACAAAAATGCTTATGATGTGTGACTAGGCATTGATCACGTATTTGTTGTATATTGAAACACTTAGTTAATCTGTATCAAGCTTCCCGAAGGAAAAAAGAAAAAAATGTCGAAGCAAATTTTACGTACTAGGATAATGATATATTTGAACCATCCCATATGATAAATTTGGATGTGACTGACTTCTTTGAATCTGTTAAATAAAAGATCGGCACGATTCAAAGAAGATCGGCGCAGTTGATAGAACATCAAGTATTTTTTTTTTACTTTGAAAATATCTAGACTTAATGTTGTCATTTATTTTATATCCATCTTCATATTTTTTTCTCTTAGTAAATGTTAGCTTTTATATATTCTAAATGTTGTTTTTCTTATTGCAATTATTTTCCTTTAATGAAGAAACCTAGATCATTTTCATATGTTGGGTGATTAAAAAATGAGTAAAGAAGATCTATGTTTGGTAGATAATGTAACTACACACACAATACTTACTAATTAAAAGTACTTTTTTCCAAATTGACAATGTTGGAAGCAAAAGTAAATACAATATCAAGTTTTACAAACCTAATTGAAGAATTTGGAAAAGAAAATATTATTTTACCTAGAGGAACAAAACTTACAATTGACAATGCATTTTTCTCTAGTCAATGAAAGATAAAACTACTATGTTTTAAAGATATATGTTGCAATGGTAATCATATTGAGATTGATAGTAAGAATAATGTGGAATATCTATATATTATCTATACTATCTTAAATGAAAAACGTATATTAGAAAAGTTGTCTACTGTATTTTCTATATTATATTATATTCATATATGAGTAATTGAAACATATGCAACAATAAACCTAAAGTTCATGAATCTAGATATATTTGTTATTTGGCATGAAAAATTCGGTCATCCGAGGTCTATAATGATGAGAAGAATTATTGAAAATTCACATGGGCATCCATTGAAGAGCCAGAAGATTATTTAATCTAATGAATTATCATGTGATGTTTGCTCTTAAAGCAAATTAATAATTAGATCATCATCAACCAAAGTGGGAATTGAATCACCTGTATTTTTAGAACAATTCATAAACATATATGTGGACCTATTAACTGACTATTTAGTATTTTATGGTATTAATAGACACATCCAACAGATAGTCACATGTGTGCTTATTATCAAGTCGAAACTTTACATTTACAAGGTTACTTGCTCAAATAATTAAGTTAAGAGCATAATTCCCCCATTATATAATTAAGATAATTCGTCTTGATAATACTGTGAATTTACATCCCAATTTTTCTTTTATCATTATTGTGTGTCAATTGGATAAGTGTTGAACATCCTGTAACTCATGTTCATACACAAAATGGTTTAATAGAATCATTTATAAAACGTTTGCAGTTAATTGCAGAACTATTAATTATGAGAGCTAAGCTTTCTACATCTGTATGGGGACATACTATTTTGCATGCAGCATCACTGGTATGCATTAGGTCAGTAGCTTATCATAAATACTCGCCATTACAATTAGCCTATGACCATGAGCCAAATATTTCTCATATGAGAATTTTTGGATGTGCAATATATGTTCCAATTGCTCAACTACGATGCACTAAGATAGGTCCTTAAAGGAGGTTAGGAATATATGTTGGATATAATTTCCTATCAATTATTAAATATTTTGAACCCCAGACGGGTGATATATTTACTACACAATTTGTTGATTGTTATTTTAATGAGACAAATTTTCCAACATGGGAAGGAATTCAAAAGTTGAAAAAAGAGATTACATGGAATGTATCATTATTGTCTCATTTAAATCCCCATACAGAACAATATGAATTTGAAGTTCAGAAAATAATTCATTTGCAAAATATAGCAAATCAATTATCAGATGCATGTATAGATACAAAGAAAGTAACTAAGTCGCATATACCAGCTATGAATATTGCATAAAAAATTGATATCCCAATACAATAAGTTGTCACTAATGAGACTGGAATACTCCAGAAGTGTGGTAGATCAATATGTTCCAAAGATAAAAATCCTCAAAAAGAAAACTAATTAACAGTGAAAAAGACTTGGTTGAGGATATAAATACTCATAAAAAAATCATTGACATGACTAGTGAGGAAGGCGAAATACCTAAAGATAAAAATGAGATTTCAATAAACTATATTATGACAAGAAAAAGATGGAATCGTACTAATGTAGTTATTGACAACATTTTTACGTATAATGTTGTTCTTGATATTATATCTAAAAATGAGGATCTTGAGCTAAAATCTATTGAAGAATGTCGACAAAGAAAAGATTGCCTCAATGGAAAGAAACAATCGAGGCAGAATTAAACTCACTTTCAAAATGTTGGATTTTTGGACCAGTAGTCCGAACATCAAAAGGTATCAAACCTGTGGGATACAATTAGGTATTTGTGAGAAAAAGAAATGAAAATAATGAGGTCACAAGATATAAAGCAAGACTAGTTGCACAAGGTTTTTTACAAAGATCTGATATTGATTATAAAGAGACGTATTCTCCAGTGATGGATGCAATTCCACTAAAATATTTAATTGGCCTGACTGTGTATGAAAGTTTGGACATGTATTTTATAGATGTAGTTGTTGGGATTGGTGTCCTAATTCTCCCGGAGTCTCGTTGTTTTGTAAAGATACACATTGTTCAATAAATAAATAAATGTTATTTAATTCTAGCATTTACTCATATCCAATAAACAAAGTTCCTTAGTTATCTTATGTGAACTTAAGCATATATATGTGATATACAAGTGGATCATGCCTTAAGTGATAACCTAAATTGGTCTGTAGTATAAGGATTAAGGTGGGATACCTAATCCTAGTGATACTACGGATACGACCCGCTTTGTAGAGGTTTGCAAGTGTTATAAACTACTACAAATAGTAGATCCTGACCATTCGTGTGGAGACGTGGAGCGGGGGTGTCTTATACAAAGAGTTTGTATAAGACCTGGACCACAAGATGACTAGACTCTGTATATAACGCCGTTGATACTAGAGACTTTCATTTCACCTAAACGACCATAGGTGACACGACCTCAATCCTGAGTGTTTTGGGAACTCCTGCCTTTGAGGGCGGTCCTTTGATTAGTATAGGTGAGAGTGGCCAGATTGCCAACTCAATATGCCTACCTTTTTGGGGACTTGTCTGATCTGGGAGTTGGGAACTCAATCCACAAGATGGAATTCACTCATTTCCCGAAGTAGGGATAAGTAGAGAGATTGCTTCCTTAGAAGAGAAGACTCAGTCATAGTAGGACTATGATTTATGTTTATTAGAGGGATCGGTGGTACTTAAGGAGACATATGTAACTACAGGGGCATAACGGTTATTGGCCCAACTGTACTTACAAGCGATTTGTGAAGGGTTGTCGCACTGCTAATTGGTTAAGATGGACACATAATATATTTATAGTAAGGAGAGTTCAACTATCGGTCTTTAGTGGGGTGTCTGACAGTTAACGGATAGTGGATCGCGTGACTAAAGAGTTTAGTCAGTTATTCATGTACCGTTGGAGCTTCGGAGCTACAGGTCCATGAGGTCCCCTTAGTAGCTTAGATTCTATTGAGGATCAGTTCTTGGTGTTGATTTGAAATATTCAAATTGACAAGAGGTATTTTGATTATATATGATATAATCGGTATGATGTATAAGATACATCTAGTGGAGGATTGATGTAAATGAGATTTACATTAAGTACCATGGAATAGAAAAAGTACTATGGTTTATATGTTTCATGAGATGAAATATTAAAACTATAGGGTATAAATATAGTATGATAAGTTGGTTATCATTTATGTTTATAATAATATTAATTATTGGATAATTAATTCTTTTTCTTTTAAATAACCAAAGTAGTGGGTAGTTATTGGATCATGGTAACCGAGAGTTTAAAAGGAAAGTGGTTTCCTATTTTGAAAAGAAGTTTTTACAAAACAATTGAAAAGTTTTTTGAGTTTTCTTTCGCAAAAAAGAAACTCATGAAGCCGTCAAGTAAATACAGATTTACTAAACGACGGCTGGGTGAGCTAAACGATCATGTAGGTGCGAGCTAAACGATCGTGTAGTGTTTACTAAACGATTTTTGCTAGACGATCGTTGGCCCAAGGTAAATGATCGTGTAAAGTCTGTAGGCGACAGATCGAGCTAAACGATCGCATAGCTTTATTTAAATGATTGAGCATCGACCTATACGATAGGTCTCCACCATCTCCCACTTGCCCAGTCGTATTACGCGATCGTTGTTTCCTCCGTTCGTTTGCCTCATACCAAGTCCGAATAGAGCCCACCCTCTGGATTCTCACACCGAGAATACCAAGATCGCCTTGTTGGTGGTGTTAGATTCAACTCGACACCGTCGAGGTTTTCTGGAGGCCATTCGTGGTGTTGTGGAGGCCGTTCATGTTGCAGAAGAGTTCATGACCGAGGAGATCATTGAGGACGAGCGCGAAGTGTTCGTGCTGTGTTCGTGCGGTGTTGTGGTCGTATAGATCGGGCGTTTAAGGTCGCTGTTGTTCGAGCGTTCGTGCGCATCGGAGCGTGGAGACGCATCTTCATATGTGCGTAGAGTTGTCTCCCTTGTTCATTTGTTGTTCATGCTGTAATTTCTACATTATAATTGTATAATCGTTTGTATTCAAGTCGACTGTAAATGATTGGTTCATTGATAATTGTAATTTGGAATAGTCTTGTTCCGCTGCTCATGGAAATCTCGTTTCCGATTTCCTTCAGTAGTTACAACACATTTATATAGATCTCTTGATAATGATATTTATATGAAAATCCTAGAAGGATTTAAGATACCTGAAACATATGAATCAAGTTCCCGAGAATTGTATTCAATAAAGTTATAGAGATCACTAGATAAATTAAAACAATCAGGACGAATGTGATACGATCGCCTGAGTGGATATTTGTTGAAAGAATGATATTAAAATAATCTAATACGTCCATGTATTTTTATAAAGAAATCATAGTCAAGATTTGCAATTATAACTATATATGTTGATGGCTAAAATATAATTGGAATTTTTGAAGAGCTTTCAAAGGCAATAGAATATCTTAAGAAAGAATTTGAGATGAAAGATCTTGGAAAAACAAAATTTTGTCTTGGTTTGCAAATTAAGCATTTAGCAGAGGAGATACTTGTTCATCAGTCAACTTATATAGGAAAAATTATGAAAAAATTTTATTAGACAAAGCATGTCCATTGAACATTCCAATGGAAGTTTGTTTGCTAGATGTGAAGAAAGATATATTTCGACCTCGAGATAATAACGAAAAACTTCTTGGTCTTGAAGTGTCATATCTTAGTGTAAATGGTATAGTTATGTATCTTACTAATAATACAAGACCGGATATTGCATTTTCAATAAATTTATTAGCTAGATATAGTTCTTCTCCAACAAAAAGACATTGAAATGAAATTAAGCATATAATTTGTCATCTCCGAGGAACGATTGATATGAGTTTATTTTATTCAAATAAATCAAAATTTTATCTAATTGGTTAGGGAGATTCTGATCCACACAAAGCTAGATCTTAAACATGTAATCTATTCACATATGGAGGAAGTGTTGTATTATAACAATCACTGAAACAGACCATAACAACCACTTCTTCAAATCATGCTGAAATCCTTGCAATCCACGAGACTAGTCGAGAATGTGTATGGCTAAGAACAATGGCTTAACTCATTTTTTGAACATGTGGCTTATCTTCTAATAAAAATTTTCCAAAATATTATATAAAGACAACACAACTTGCATAACCCAAATCAAAATAGGATATATTAAAGGAGATAGAACAAAGTATATTTCACCGAAACTTTTCTATACTCATGATCTTGAAAAAAATGACAATATCACTGTCAAATTTATTCGAAGGATAACCTGACAGACTTATTTACAAAGACATTACTTACTGCAACATTTGAAAAATTGGTGCACAATATTATAATGTGGCGACTCAGAGATCTCAAGTGATGTTTCATGTGAGGGATTATATGAAATATATACTCTTTTTCCTTCCCTATGATTTTTTCCCAATGAGTTTTTTCTACTAAGGAACGAGACATATTTCATATATAGTGGGCATCTAAGGGAGAGTATTATAAGTATGTTAAATTAGGTGTAATGGCCCAAGCTTAGTGTTTTAAAGACAACAATTGTCAAACTCTTATCACCCCACGTGTCACTCTACATGTTACCCATGTGTCTCGTACCCATACATTATTAGTGTCCATGTAAAGACACCCCTACTTGTCATTTTGCCTATAAATAGAGGCATTTGGTGGATCTTGAGAGAATACATACATTAGTGAAAGTTCCATGAATTTTGGAAAAAGTGGAGAAGTTTAGAGGAATTTCCTATTTTCATGATTTCTTATTTCTTATTTTATTTATTTATATATTATGTTTTATTTATTTTAATATTATATTTTTTCAATATTTGTATTCCCTTGTGCCTCATTTTTACAACAAAAACTTAATTTTTAGGATTGATCTATAAATTTGTAATTTATAGACTTTAAGTGAATGGCAAGTTTAGTCCCTAAACTTTAAAATTTGTATTTATTTGCTGAATTTTCAAAAGAATCTAATAAAGTTTTAAGGCCTTATTTGGTAACCATCTGGTTCTTTGTTTTTATTTTTGAGAATTAAGTCAATAGACATTACTTTCACTTCCAAATTTCTTCCTATATTATCTACTTTTTACCAATGGTTTAAAAAACCAAGCCAAATTTTGGTAATAAAAAAAATAGCTTTAAAAACTTGTTTTTGTTTTTGGAATTTGGCTAAGAATTTAACCAATCTAAGAAAGATAAAAATCATTGTAAGAAATAGGAAAGAAATAAACTTAATTTTCAAAAACCAAAAACCAAAAGCGAAATGGTTACCAAACGAGGTTTGAACTTTTAATTTTGTGTTTATTAATTCATGAACTTATTATTTTGTGTCAATTAAGTATTAGGTCCTTGAATGATCTATTAGATATAAATTTGAATTTTACATGTAAATAGAACTTTAAACTTTCAATTTTAAAGTCACATAGACAAAATAGACACAAACTTCAAAATTTAGGATCTAAATTTCTAATTTAAATTAAAAAATATTATTAATTTAGGTGGCATGACATGGTAGTGGACTCAACATTTTTCAATTAAGGAGTTGTTTGGGGCGCTGAGATGATATAAGATGTGAGGAGTTCTGATATATGAGGAGTTTTGATATTGTTATGTGAGTACTATATGGTTCAGTTTTTGTACTCTATAATAATTTGCATTTTTTTTAAAAAAAATCTTATAATTCAATTAATCCATCCTATTTAGAATAAGACATTGATTGCATTTTTTTATTCTTTCCAATCTCAAGATATGGTATACAGTTCAATTTTATATTAAAATAATTAAAAATGATTACATTGATAATTTATATTAAAATAATTAAAAATGATTGTATTGATAATTTATATTAAAATAATTAAAAATGGTTATATTAATTACTGAATAAAATGTGGATTGATTTTTTTAAAAAAAGTGTGCATATATTTTTTGATAATCCTAAAATTTGGTCTAAGATTTAATTTTGGATCTTTCACTATAACCTTTTTTTTTTAAACAAAAGCAATTCTTTTACAAATTTATTTCTATAAGTTAATCAAAATTATTTGGAAGAGTGGTTTCATAGAAGTCTTGACTTGATGAAGAGTTCCACACTAATTTTGGCTTTGAATGTTATTGAGATTTGGTCCAAATTAAGTGGAAATTTGGCTTACCATGATTGAGGTGGGATTTAATTTTTCCCTTTTGACATGGAGTAGTTTGAAAATAAAATCTCCTCAATTCAACCTTGAAATTTGCCCAACATTAAGTGGAAATTCTTCAAATAACAAGTAAAACAACCCAAAATTTGGAGGACTCTAAACGCCATAGGTGAGATCGGCGTCATTTACTATGGAGGGTGGCGATATTGGTTCTTCTCCGACATTGATTGATTGAGTGGGAGAGAGAGAACAAAAAGAGAGCTAATATAAGATGTCATTTCATTTCATCTCATCTTGGACTTCCAAACAGCTTCTAAAAATCAAAACAAGTCATAACTCAACTAATATATAAGAGTATAATTGATTACGAGGTTCTTGGTTTAAATCGCATTACGCCTTCTAGTCTTAAAAAAAAAAAAGGAGAAAATCCTTCAATTAAAAAATTGATATGAGAACATTTTCTTTACGGAAGAAAATCCTAAATAGTAACATAAAGCAATAGGTTTGGATGGGAATTTAACAATAGACCCATGTTTGTAGTTATAGACATATCCAAAAGAGGATTTTATGTTTCCTTCCCAGTCACTAACATCTAAAAAATATGAAAATTATCTTTGTGATTATGTTTTTTATTTCATCAAATTATGAATCTAGTCGAAAAATTGGCGAAAGTAGCACACTCAAATTTTCATCTTATAAAATTAATACGGTTTTTGAACATTCATTCAAATATTTTTTTCCTTATATCCCAGACGAGATCGACCATCGATATTTATTGACTGTTTTGGGTCATCTCAGTACATCTCAATTAGATTCTATCGAGATTCTACTTATTTTTTTCGAATATTAAATAATCTTCCCAAATCTTATATATTTTCAATTTTTCTCCAAATTTTGTTATCTTCGCCCAATATTATATCAAGATGTTACGTCTTTTCAAATCTTCAACGAAATTTCTAATTTTCAAAATAATTTACTAATTATCCAAATTTTTAGCCCAATTTATAATTTTCAAATCAATTTACCAATTACCCAAATGATTTTTTTCAAGTGATTGCATTTTGATTTTTAAATTTTGGGAAAGATTAATTTTTAAAATATATATATAAAATCTTGGTATTAATAACTGAATTCTTGGGGCAGATCGATACCAAAATTTTATATATTTTCCACATCTTACTTAGTTTTTTTTCCTATAAAATTTAATCTTTCACATTATTTAAAAAATCAAAAGGTAGTCATATAATTGGTAAACTCATTTGAAAATTTAGAAATTCATATAATTATGGAAATAGTGGCCTAAAGTTTTGAAAAATTATTAAGAATTTAATATAATATTTACGGATTTTGGAGAAAATTTGAAAATATATAAAATTTGATATAAGATTTAGAAGATTACATAATATTTGGAAAAATTGTTAGAATCATGTGTAATCTACTTACCGAGATGGCCCAACACAAACGATAAGTTAGAAAAAGTAAATTTTTTTAACTAAATATGGGTGGTCGATCTCGCTCAAGATGGATCGAGAAAAACTAGTTTAATGAGTTTTCAAAAAGCATGCTAGTTTTGAAAAGTGAAAATTTAAAACAATTATTTCTGACAATTTCCTAGTTTAGTCCTTACTGATCTAATTTATTTATATCTAGGTTAAAACCTAACTTTGTTCTCTTTTTTCTTTTAATAGGTTTTTTTAATGCAACAAACATGAGATATGATGATTTGAGTTTTCAGCCTCAAACAAAGGATTACGTGCCAATTAAAGTTGAATTATACTTATATTGACGATCTCTGAACTTCTATAAATACATATCTTAATCTCCAAACTTTTAAAAATACAATCATTTTCGTCCTTGCCATGTTAAATTTCTATCTTAAATCTATCTTGGGCATTATTCATTCCCTTGAAATTGTACTTATATTAAAGTATTATATACTAATATAAATACTTGAAACTACATTATTAATCATTAACATAAGAGCACAACTCAATTGATGTAAAACATATATACCCTCGACAAAGAGAGGTCTAATGTTCAAATCATCCACCTTACATATATTTAAACAAAAATAAAATAAAATGAATATAGTTCAACTGATATAGTATTTATATTATCGATCTCGAAGTTAAAGTTCGATCCTACCCACATGCTTAAGGAAAAAAAAAAAAGAATAAAATAGTTATTTTTAAAAAGTTTGGAGGCTATAGTAAGCATTTCAAGAATTGGGTATATCGAAATAGAACAACCTTAAAAGTTTAAAGACTAAACTGTACATTTTGAAGTTGAAAAAGTAATATAAACAAAATAGGATTTAAAGCTAATATGTATTAAGCCCTATTTCATTGATGCCCTAAGTTTAATGTTTAATTTTGTATCTAGTCCCTAAGGTGTGGGGGAAGGGTTGGAAGGATAAAAAGAAGAAAGGTACAGAAAAATGGTAAGGCAATTTACTTGTTGAAGTAACCAAAACAGAGAAAACAGGTGCCATTTCTACACTAGTTTGTCTATCCCTCCTTAGCTCAAAAGTTGTATTAAATTAGAGAAAGAATGAAAGTGAAAGTGAAAACACATCCAAAAGGAAACTAAATAAAGTTCATAAATTGAAATTACAGAACCCCAAAAATTTGAAAAAAGACCAAACAAATAGAGATTAGATATAAATGGAAGGGAAAAGAGAGCACTTTATTTGTGGTTTGTTTCAACATTTAAGCATTAAAACGTGTAGCTGATGGCTGCATTTTGGCCACCCCTTTTACGGCTCAATGCTCACAGATTTAGGCGGCTGCCCTGCTTTTATTTCCATTTTTATCCCATCCCATCCTTCAGGTAAGCGTGACTCGAACAAATCGAAGTCGGACGATCGATAAGAAAAGGAGAGGATCGATGTCGATTTGAGAAAGTTTCAAGTCAACAAATTTCAAAAAGAATTTCAAAGAATTAAACCAATTTCCGACTTTTACTCCTCAAAAGTCGAAGTCAATTTGAACATTTACTAAATAGACCATAGTCGGTCTGATAGTGATTTGGTCGAAAAATCAACTCCGACCAACCAATGTTCACCCCTAATTTTATCCAAACACTTTTTTTTCTAACCAATTTTATCTTTTACTTCATTGTCTCTATACTTTCATGTTGTACATGGAATGACATCTAAGGTCAATTGTCATTTTTTGTTATTAATCGGTTTGTAGTTTTTCTAATTTATAAATTGTTTTTTTGAGCATTAAATGGTTATAAAATTTAGGAAAAATGTCCATTCACCCATAAAACTTTGGTAGTTGGATTAATGTAAATCTTCATCTAATAATTGTATCAATTTAAATGATGTACTTAATAAATATATCAATTCACATCCTTCAGAAAAAATCTAACGGGAAGGAATCCATACCTCCCTTTCTACATGTGACATGTATCACCATCATATTTTTTTTATATTAAATTTTTATAGGTCCCACAAATACTTTTAAACAATCATTGTTGTTGTTGTTTTTTTTTTGTTTTGTTTTTTTTTTTTTTTAATTAACAACTTTATATCTCCATCTTTAATTTTTGTTTTTTTTTTCCCACTAGTCTCCCTTATTTTCATCTTCTTTACCAATTTCTTCACTATTTTCATTTGAACGTAGAAAGAAAGAGATTATTTTATTTATTCAATTCTAACAACTCATGTATTCATTTTTTTCTCTAACAACTCATATACTCATTTTTTAACCATTGTTTTCAAACTAATTTCACTCCACATCTCTATTACTAGTTTTATTCGTTTTTTCACTATCCTTTTAATTTATTTTGTGTACTTTTAAAATAAAACAAACAAGAATAATGATTTATTTCAATTTAATTATTATATTTATGTTATATTTATATCTATGGTTATCAATATGATATTTTTTATTGATACTTTATATTTGAATAATTAAATAATTTTTTTTCACGAATTAATTCAACAATTCATTAAAACAATTTTAATGTACAAATAATAAATTCATATTAAGAGAAGATAATAAGCAAAATGGAAATCATAGTTGAAATTATACTCCTATTTCATATCTCTATATATCAAAATCATTTGATTTTAACCATCTTGTCGCTTCTCATTTAGAAATTGTGTTGTGTTTGCTTGAGTGAATTGTGTTCTGCTGTAATTTGGAACGTATGGGCTGAGAATCCATTTCGGATAGTACCTATATATATCCAATATTCAAACATCAATAATAAATATAAATTGATTTGACAATACGAAATATTAAAATGATATATAACATAACTTTATTTGGAAAAAAAATGCTACAGAACTATACAATAAATACTTGAGTAAATGGAAGCATCAGGTAACTAATATTACAAAATGAAGTATTTGGATTTTGATGTGTTGGATAAATTGAGCATCCAAATGTTGAATAAAAATCTGCTGGAACATCTGTGTTCTTAGAATCTCCATCTAAATAGATAAACATCATAGAAATCAATATAATAACATAAAGAAACTAATACAATAGATAAAGTTACAATAACAAAAAGAAATAGCAAACTAACCATAATCAATTCCTTTTTTGGTAAGGTTGAACTTCAGTATCTTTAGTCTTTTTCTTGCGTTTTTCTCAAGTTGACTCTTTATTCGTACATTTCTTGTTTCATTCTTCGACGTGGAGGAACCAAAATATGAAATGACTTGGATTTCAACCTCGTTAACCACGATAGTCATCCTAAGATTGGGAATGTAAAGAGATAGAAATCAAATATGAGAAAGATAAAATGGAAAAAATTAAAATTAGACATATAAAAAAATAAGATTTAAATTTTATTTTGGTCACTGAACTTTGAATCTTGTTCTATTTTATCCCTAAACTTTTCAGAACGTCTATTTTAGCCCTAAACTTTAGAAAAAATGCTTCATTTGATCTCTGCTATTAAGATTCTGTTAACTATTTAACAGAGGTGGCTGTATTTTTAGATGACTAGGCACTAAATAATTTGACTAAGATGCCAAATAAATTGATCGACTTTAGGCTAAAATCTGTGATAAAATATCAATACCTAGCTCCTTCTCGCTCCTCCATGGTCTTGACGTCTTCTCTTTCTTTTGGAACTACTTTACTTCGGAGGTTGATTTAGAGGTATATAAAGCGATCACAACAATAATAACTAAAAGAGATGGAACAATACAATCGATTCAAATAAAAATAGAGTGTGAGATGAAGACGACGATGATATTATAATTGACTCGAGTAGAATGTAAATTAGAGTCTTCGTCTGAATTGTAGTCGAAGGCCCGTAAAATCTATGGAAAATTGAAAAACTTAAACATATAAAACTGGAAGTAAAAAAATCATTGATTTTTTTTTTCCCCTTCAAGAGTCAACTGTCCCACGTCCCCCTCTCATTTTCAGTATTTTCCTTTTTTTTAAAATATTATCTTTCTTTTTATTTCTTTTTTCAAAAATCCTATTGCTCTTTTTTCCAAATTAAAATCTCCAAGCAAAACGGATGAAAATAGAATAAATCAAATAAATGCAACCATATAGAAAATAAACTCTAAAAAAAAAAGAAAAAAATATATTACTTCAATATAAATCAAATAAATGCAACCATATAGAAAATAAACTCTAAAAATATATATATTACTTCAATCACATGATTGGGTTCATAAAAAAAAAAAGGATAAAGTACCTTAATAAATCACAAAAATATCCCTAACTTGAGGGAACAAAGAACTCAAAGTCTCTATATGGATGAACTTGCGTCTAGCATGTATTGAGAGAAATTGAAGTAGAATGTCAACAAAAAAATACAAACTAATTTTTTAGGGTAGATAACATATTTGGCAGCCTAATCATTTAAAGATACAATCCAACTCACCATCTTGTAAAAAAAAGCTAACACAATCTTGATAACAAAAACCAAATCAGGTATCTTTTTAAAATTCAGGGTTTAGTATAGATGTTTTTGAAAGTTTAGGACCAAAATAGAACATGATTCAAAATTTAGTGACAAAAATAGAATTTAAACTAAGAAATAATATAAATTAAAGATGGGGAGTGAAAGTTGTTAGTTGAAAAAAAAAAAAAAAAAAAGAGCAATGGTTGTTTAAAAATATTAGTGGACTTCGGTAAAAATTTAATATAAAAAGTATGATGGTGAACATGTCATACATGGAGAGGGAGGTATGGATTACTTCCATACCACCGTAAGATTATATATATATATATTTTCCGTTTATACTTAGCTTGAACAATGTCCATTTATCAAGGCTATATTTGAATATCGTCCATGCATTCGACTTTTACATGTGTGTTGACTTCTTCAAATGTCGGACTAATAAAATGAATGATTGTAATTGATGCATCGACATATTTCAATGAAATCTTAATTGAGATTTTAAATTAATTCGCTTATAAAAAAATTAATTAGAAGGATATAATTAAACGAATATTTAGAGTTTAAATTGACACAATTATTAGTTTATAAATTTAAATTTATTTAACTCCAAAAATTTAGGGTTGTAAATTGATATTTTCTCTAAAAACTTAGAAGATAGAGATTATATTGCTATATATTAAAGTTCAAGATCTACATTATTACGATTAAAAGTTTAGGAAATAAATGGTTTTTTTTAACCTACTTCTTTTTAGTCTTCCAAGAATTAATTATCAATTTGATCATTATTGTTTAAGATTAAATTCATTTTAACTTGTATAATTTTTTCATTTTGGTCTTTATTATTTTTTAACTGTAATGTGGCACATTAGATAATATTTTTAGTATAGTCAACCATTTAGTTAATTAGGTTAATATTCATCAATTCTTAAACATATTTTTTAGTACTGACAAATAGGAGCATGAGAATTTAAGCAATGTACCTATCAAGTTTGAGTAAGCTACCCTCACCAAAGCTTCTAAGTTATTTCTGATACATTCCCTCGCAAATTTGTTAAAAGAGGGCAATATGATTAAAGCCCACTAGAAGCATTGGGCTTTACTCTCAATTTTTGTTCGGCCCAATAACTTCACTAATGGGCCTATTTATCCAATACCTGGCCCTTGTATTTATTGGAATTAAGAATGCATTATTGCTTATTAATTACTTTTAATATACAGATAATTAGATGTTTTAACCAAATAATAATAATAATAATAATAATAATAATAATAAAAGGTAAAAACAAAACAAACAAACAAAAGGCCATTGCTAAATAGATATGTTATTCATAACATGATACTCCTATCTTAGCCTAGACTCAGTAGTGGTCATATTTACAGAAAAAAGAAGGGGAAAAAAAGGAGAATAAATACAACTAATCAATTTTCAAAATAATGTTGTATTTACTATATTAGTAGTTTGAAAACATAAATTCCAGTGAAGGGACTTGGTGAAAATAGAGTTATTTTTAGAATTTTTGAACATGTGATTGATAGCAAATTAAATTTAGAAAGTTTTTGAAAATGTAGTCACTAGACTAGTCCCAATATATTACTAACTATTATTGCTTATTATTCATTAGTTTAATCACTGTTATAATTTATAAATTTCGTATAATTATTATAATATATAATACATGTTTTTCTAAAAAAGAATTGATTTTCATTGCAAGATGAAATAATATGCTTTATTATATTTAATTTCAAAATTTAAATCTAGCCAAAATAAATAAATAAATAAACACACATACAAAACACATGTAAATCGTTTCCAGATTTTTTAAAAATATGAATCATTTGGCCCAGAAACAGTTTCCAGACAAAAATTATTACCAAACAAATATAATCACTTTTTTTAAAAAAAAAGCAAAATCCAATCTAAGTTTTGCATACACCAAACAAATATGCTATTGAATCAAAGCCCTTTGTTCACTAGACCTCACCTTATTAATATCTCTCGTTACACTTTGTATATTGACAATATTTGTTTAAGTCCAGCTAATGTCACTAAGATTATCTCTGCATTTGATCTTGCTGGTTTAAAGTTGTCGCATGAAAATATTGTCTCTACAAAATACTTTCCTGATGTGGAATATTTTGTCTACAATATTTTTGCAGATATTTTTCTTCTCCGTGTGCAAATATTTTTGAAAGTTAGGGTTGGTCTTCCTTGCATCCACTGTGTGTATATAAAGAGACTAAGTCTTTGTTTGAAGGTTGACAGTTCTAACGAAAGATTTGGAATATCGTATATCTTGTGAAACTCGGATCACAAGTGTATTCTTTGTCAATCTTCTTGAGTCATGAAGATTGTGTTATTGTGAGGTTGGAGATATACTCCAAGCCATTTATATGCTTCATCAATAGTCTTCTTGAGAAGGAATTCGTAAGCTTAGGGGGCACCTAAGCTAATCGAGTGAAGTGATTTTTACTTGAAGGGAAAGATAAGATGCAAATAAGAGGGAGTCTCACAACTTAAGGGGAACTTAAGTCTTGCCGAGAAGGAGCCTTATGACTTAAGGGGAACTTAAGTCTTGCCAAGAGGGAGTCTCTGTCTTAGGGGAAACCTGAGAAGTTCGCCATTGATATCATTACTTAGGGGGAGCCTAAGTATCCGAGAGAGGGAGTCTCTCATCTAAGGGAAGCCTAGGTGTACGGTTGAGTGATTGAGCTCTATAAAGATCACTGTATTAGAGATGTCAATATAGATAAATACCATGTTATAATTGTTTAACTTTTATATTAGTGAAGTTATCTTTCCACGGGCACACTACTCCCTAAATGTGGGTGTTAATCATCAAATTGGGTTAAAAATCTCTGGTGTTATTTTTCTTCATATTTTTGTTTATTAATTGTTTTGTGAATTGCCATGACATTGTTCATAATACATTTTATCATGTGATATGTACTTCCATATTATTTTCAATTGGTATCAGAGTGGGTCACTATTATCTCTAGTCTTTTGATCCTGGTGTATCTCTATGGAAGGGAAAAAAAAGGTGGCTCTACCTCACGTCCATCGGTCTTGGATGGAACAAACTATGCATATTGGAAAGCAAAGATGACAACCTTTTTGAAGTCTATTGACAAAAGTTCCTGGAAGTCTGTCCTCGTTGGTTGGTCTCATAAAATCACCACTGCAAAAGGTGAGAAGGAACTCAAACTAGAAATGGAATGGTTTGAAGCTGAGGATGAAGCCTCTCTAAGCAACTTTAAAGCATTAAATGTCATTTTTAATGGTATTGACAAAAACATCTTCGGGATGATAAACACTTGTGTCTCGACAAAGGAAGCTTGGAATGTTCTTGTTGTTGCTCATGAAGGAACATCAAAAGTTAAAATGTCTAGATTTCAATTGTTAGCCACAAAATTTGAAAATCTTAAGATGCACGAAGATGAAACCATAGTTGAGTTTAATGTGAGATTGCTCGATCTTGCAAATGAATCCTTTGCTCTTGGAGAGAGTCTCAAAGGAGAAACTTGTGAGAAAGATTCGTAGATCTCTTCCCAAGAAGTTTGACATGAAAGTGACTACGTTGAAGAAGCTCAAGATATTTCTTCTATGATTGACGATCTATTTGGTTATCTTCTCACATTTGAAATGTCTCTGGATGACAAGTCTGATAAAAGGAGTCGTAGAATTGTCTTACAATCTATTGTAGAAGATAAAGAATAAGATCGAGTTGAAGAATCAAATTAAGATCTTGTTGACGCAATTTCTCTGTTGTCCAAACAATTCTGTCGTGTGTTAAAAAAATTTCATAGAAGACCAAGCTCTTTCCCTCCTCGGAATACTAATTCAGGAGGTCATGCAGGGTTTGGTTCTCAGAAGATTCAGAGAACAAAGAAGGATGTTGATAAAGAAGGATCCTTTGCTAAAGAGAAATATGTTCGATGTAGAGAGTGTGAAGGTTTTGGCCACTTCCAAGCCGAATGTTCGACCTTCTTGAAGCAAAAAAACAAAGGGTATATATTGACTCTGTCTAATGAGGATTGCAAATCTGATGGAGATGTCAGAGCTTTTATCAGTTGCATTTCCTTTAACAACTATAAAAAAAAAAAAAAAAAAAACTCTAGGAATATGATTTTCCAAATTTTGGTGAAAGAAAGTCTCTGATTCGTCTGTTGCATCAACCTATCGTGATCTTTAAAATAATGGCATGAAGATAATAAGACGTTAAAAGTTCAAAAGAATATAATTGAATAATTGATTACTAACAATGCTAGACTCATGTCAGTTATTTTTTATCGAAAGAGGAAATTGAATAAAGTTATGTTTGATAAAGAGGCTATATGTAAACTAGTCAGAATGCTAAATTTTGGGATTGATAACCTGGAACAAATTCTCTCTGTTGGTTAGAGCTCAAAAGATGTTCGTGGTATTGGTTTTCCAGCTTCAAGATGTCTTATGGTTGAGGGGGAGATGATAAACGAAAGCATAAAATTATTTTTGTGAAAGAATAAGAACCATGGAAGAATATCCAGCTAACCAACACAACTCATAAGCTATACTACATGAATGATTAGCAAGGTCATATTAGACCTCATTGCTATAGACTAGTTGGGTATCCAAAACTGAACTTCGGGTCAAGAATTCATGTTCATGGCTTGGGTATGAACAATGGTTTTTGCAGATCCAAACAAGTCTAGAGAGTGAAAATAAACTCAAACCACTGTAATGTAGTCTTGACTTCCCTTACATCTTCTACCAAAGGGGATTGGTTCTTTGATAGTGGTTGTTCCAAACACATGGAATATATCTATGATCTTCAAGCCATCAGCTCACGGTAAGTCAATTTTGGAGATGGGGCTCGAGGAAGAATCATTAGCAAAGAGAGATTAAAATACCTTGGGTCCCAACTCTTGATGATATGGTGCTAGTTGAAGGTCTCACGACTTATCAGTATTAGCCCATTTTGTGACCAAGGTTTGAATGTAAGCTTTATTAGAGATAGATGTTTTATCACCAACAATGTCAAGGCTCTTATCATGAAAGGTAAGTGTTCAATCTCTAATCTCCCACAAATACTAACTCCTCTTTTATGTCAAAATGTGATGAAACTGCTCGATAGCACAAATGCCTTGGGCATGTGCGCATTGAGTTTATACAGAAAACTACCTCCAAGGATGTTGTGTTTGGACTTCCTAGTCTGAAAGAAAATGAAAAGATGACTTGTAAAGATTGTCAATGTTAGGATTGGTGTCCTAAAGCTCTTATGTTCTCTAGTTTGTAAACTTGTATAAACAAATTATTACTAATAAAATAAAATTTATTTTATATGTGCATTAACTCGATCCAATAAACTAAGATCCTAGGTTATTTTATGTAGCTTAAACATGTATGTGGTGACATACAGGTAGATCATGTTTAAGTAATAATCTAAATGGTTTGTAGCATATGGATAAAGTTGGGTGCCTTATCCTGGTGATGCTACGGATACGATCCATTTTGTAATTGTTACAATTGTAAAGTGTTACAAATGTTCTGATCCTGATCTTCATGTGGAGATATGTGTATTCTATTCAAAGAGTTTGTATAAGACCGAACCACGAAATGATTAGCCTCTCCATGTAACTCTTATGAAGGTGGTGTTTTGATCTGCATAGTGAGAATAGTCAGATTTTTCGACTTAATATGTTTACCATTTTAGGGATTCATCTGAGTAGGGAGTTGGGAACTCAACTACACAAGATGGAATTCAATCTTTGTTGTTAGGATAAGTAGATGAATTGCTCCCTTAAGGATTGATTTCGGGTCTTGAGCAAAGAGAGCCCCTACCCTTTTAATTAGCCAAAGAGGGGTCTAGTTATAGTGAGTCTGACTATTTATTCATTAGAGGTAGGGTTGGAAAAAGAACCCACAGGGTCAGGTCCTATGGGGCGCTGACCTGATCGGGTTGGGGAATCCCCGATTTGACCAGGGGATGGGGTCAAATCGGAGAATTTATTCAGGTCCTCATTCGGGATGAGGCAAGGAAGGTGACAATATCTCTGCTTCGATCCTGACTCGAATTAATTATTTCTATATTTTTTGAAATATATATTTAGATATATATAATATATAAGTCCAAAGTCCAACTCCCAACTAATACTTCTCAAAAGCCCAAAGTCCAAGCCCAACTCCCTAAAATGTGAAAACCATAAACTAACACTTTTCTTGTTTTCTTTTTCAGCAAAGTAATTAGCATCAGCCTCCGTCACGTCTGCCATGCCCGATCTTTCATTCAGTCTCCTTTGAATATTCAAATCTTCAGTGAGCATTCAACTTCAAGCCCAATCTGTCGACCCTACTTCGAATCTTTAAGCCGTCAAGTGTCAGTGTCAGCCTTAGCGAGCGTTGAAGTTGTTCTTCAAGCCCTATCTGTCGTTCTTCTTCTTGGAATCTTTTGCAACAACAATCAACATCAACGAGTCATTCACGCCCGATTTGTCGTCCGATCTGCCGTTTGTTCAAGCTATTCACATTTGTTCAAGCAGGGTTTGAATGTTCAGTCTCCTTCACAGTTCATGACTCCATGTTTGTCGTTCAGTGTAAGTTACAAACTCTTCTTTTTTGGTTAGATCTTTGTTTGTTAAAATGTTGAATTTATATGTTTGTTAATATTTTTGTTAAAATGTTGAAATTATTTTTGTTTGATATATTTGAGCTTTATTTAATATAAATCGTAAACTTATTTAATGGATTTGTGAACCTTGAAATTGTGTTTATTTCATAGATTAGTCTATAAATTTTGTTTATTTTTCATGGATTAGTGCAATTTTAAATAAAGTAACTTGAATTAGAAAAATGTTAATAGGGAAATCCCCACAGGAAATTAATAGAGGAATCCCCGTGGGGAATAGGGGGAATCCCCGTGGGAAATAAATAGGGGAATCCTTGAGGGGAACTATCAGAGGAATCCTTGTGGGGAAACGAGGAATGGGTCCCAGCAGGGACTCTAATTACTCGACGGAGAATCCCCACCCCCATCCTTGCCTTCAAATGGCGGAACGGGGATGGGAGTGAATTCCCCTATAGGGCTGGGAACGGGGGACCCCCTCCCTCCCGCCCCACCCCGACCCTAATTAGAGGGATCAGTGGTACTTAAGGGGTTAGGTGTAACTACAGACGTAAAATGGTAATTTTGACCCAGCTGTACTTACGAGCCATTTGTGAAGGGTCAATGCACTGTTGATTGGTTATATTCAATAGATACATAAATAACAGTGCGAAAAGTGTAGTTGTTGATTTTTAGTGGAATGATCAATAATTAATAAAGGTTGGTTAATTTAATTAATTAATCTCATATCATTGGAACTTCTAATCTGTAGGTCCATAAGGTCCCCTTGCTAGATCAATAAGGATTAATGAGAATCAATTAATTTTGATTTAATTTGAATTGTTCAAATTAGTTAATGGAAATTAATTTTATGTGATACAATTAATACAATGTATGTTGATACATTATATTATATAATTTGATATGAGAAGTTGTTATTTGAATATGATTCAAATATTATTTATATGATTCGATTCATATAAAAATTTTAGGTTAAATTTGATATAAATATTGATTCATATTAAAACTATAGATTATATGAGGGAATAAAAAGTATAAGTTATATTATATGTGATATAATGTAAACTATAGGTTATATAATATATATGATATAATATATAGTTAATTGTTAATTATACTAATTTTAATATAATTAAAAAGTAAAATAACTCCCAAGGGAGTTATTTTACATGTTGAGACAGAGTTATCAAATAACTTCCTCATCTCTTATATAGAAATGAGTTTTTTTGGCAGAGAGTTAGTGTTGGTTGACATCCATACATGAAACAATGTGAAGAAGAAAACTCTCTGTATTCTTCATCTTCTTCTTTTATCAAATTTCCTCTCAAGAACTCCCTCAATTCTCTCACCAAAATCTAAAGCAAGCCCATCACTTTGTCTAGGTTCTCACCTTGAAGATAGTGAGGAAGACTTCATTTGTGGTATCCAAGAAGTTCTGTATTATTGTGTTCATGGGGAATTTTTCGTAAACAAGAGAAATTTTGGTTGTTCGTGACCATCGGAGAAGAATACGTGAAGATGGAGTATCTTCAAGGGTATGTAACACTATTTGCCTTTCCTCTCTATGGTTTTATGTAGAAAGCATGCTTTAGGAAAAATGTTTATCCATGTCTCTATATTTCTTTGTTTTATCAAGTTGCCAAAAATGAATTCTTTGACACAAGCGATTGTTCGCTTTTGTTGCGAGAGTTTGATTCCCCTGATTCCCTTCAATCAAGCAAGGAAGCAAGTTAAAGTGCCTCACAAGCGAAATCTTATGGAAATTACAGATCATGTGCTTCAACTTCTTCATCTGGATCTAATAAGTCCCATGCAGGTGGAAAGCCTTGGAGGAAAACGATATGTTTTGGTTTGTGTGGTAACTTTTCTTGTTACACCTGGGTTCGGTTCATTAAGGAAAAATCAGATATCTTTACTGCATTTAAGGCTATGTGTCTTCAAATTCAAAGAGAGAAACATCTCATTGTAGTTTGTATCCAGAGTGATCATGGCCATTGACTTTGAATAGGCTAAATTTTCTGATTTCTATGTGATAGAAGGAATTCATCATGAATTCTTTTCACGCATCATCCCTCAACAAAATGGGGTAGTTAAAAGGAAGAATTGCACTCTACATGAGATGGCCCGTGCTATGCTTTATCCACATAATCTTCCTCATCATTTTTGGGTTGAAGCCCTTAGTACTTCTTGTCACATACACAATAGAATTGCCCTCCGTCCTGGCACAAACAACACAAATTATGAAATTTGGAGGGGAGGAAGCCTAGTGTCGAATATTTTCATATATTTGGCATCCCGTGCTTCTAAATGATAGAGACCATAGAGAAATAAGATTCTAAAAGTGATAAAAGGTATTTTCTTTGATACTCAACAAATAGCCTAACCTTCATTGTCTACAACAAAGGCACCAAATGTGTTGGAATCCATCAATGTTGTTATTGATGACTTTAATGGAGAGGATACTGTGTCTCTTTCTGATGACGCTGAATCTGAAAAATGCCAAAACAAATAATCATAAATCTGAGACAAGTGTTTCGCCTGATGTCAGTGGCATTTCTCCTGACATATCTGAGAATGTTGATCAGGATGTTTCCTTAGAAAATGAAGATGATCAAATGTGTGCAAAGCAACCATCCTGCAGAATCTTGTAGAATTATCCTTTAAGTAATATAATTGGAAATTTAGAAGCAGGGGTATCCACTAGGAAGAAAGAAAAAAGTGTCCATTTGCAAATGATTGGGAATCTGTGTTCCACCTCCCCTATGGAACCTAAGAGTGTTGTTGATATCTAAAAGATGAATGTTGTGTGTGTTGGGTTTTATGTCCTAAAACTCGTAGATAGAAAATGTAAATAATTGACTGTCATCAGTTAAGAGTTATCAATGTTATTTCAATAAGTATTATTGATTGTGTTATATTTTTTTGTCTTAATAACCCTAAATCCAATAAACTAACATCCTATGCTATCTTATGAGTCTCGAACTGTATGTGGTGACATACAGAGATCAGTGATCAAGATATAACCTAAAGGGTCTATAATATAAGAATAAAGTTGGGTACCTTATCCTGGTGACACTATGAATACAACTCACTTTGTATTTGATACAAACGCAATGATCCACTGCATTTGTGTAGGTGATAGCGAGTAGGGGTATCTTATGCAATGAGTTTGCATAAGACCGAACTGCGAGATAGTAACCACTAGATGTAACTCTGTAGGTCCATGAGGTCCCTTTTCTAGCTCAAGGTATTGAGGTAATTATATCTTGAATAGAGTTTGAAATGTACAAATTCACTTAGGGAAATAGTATAATGTATAATGATACATTATCATATAAAGTTTATATTTTAATTGAACTTTATAATATAAATTTAATTTTGGATATGATTCAAAATTAATTTATGAGAGAAATAAATATTTGAAGGTGTTCAAATATTAATTTTATGTGAATTGGATTCATATTAAAACTATAGGTTAAAATTAATGCGTATTAGTTGCACATTAAAACTAGGGGTTAAGAAAGAAATACAATTGAATATGATTCAAATATAGGCCAAATTAAATATTTTTGGTAATTAATTCATCGGAGAATTAATTAATTAAATTTATTAAATTAAAACTATAAGTTATGTGAGAGATGTTCATTTAAATATGATTTAAATGAAATTATTAATTAAATAGATGTATTAAAACTATAAGTTATGTGAGAGATGTTCATTTAAATATTAATTAAATTAGTTATTTGATTTAATTATTAAACAAATATATTTTTTTAAAAGGGATAATTCCCACAGAAAACGTGAGATGCATCCGGCGCTTATCTCCCAAGCTTTCACGCATAATATACCTAAGAGATGAATAAGTTGTTTTTTTGTTTTTTTTTAAAAAAAGAAAAGATCTTTTCATAGGAGGGTTCTGGAAAAGAAAGCTCTCTAAAAAATTCTCTATGTTTTTTTTTTCTTTCTTGTTTTGAGATTGGTTCCCACAAACTAATTGTCTCAAATTCTCAAAGAATAAGGAGTTTCCAACTGGTGGAGAATTAATCATTTCATCTGAGTCATCAACAAAAGTAAGTGATTTTTTTTTTCCTTTTTGTAATACTAAAATCCCAAATAGTACAACATGCATCACCTAAATTTAAATATTAGGCTAAGGTTTTTAGGTCTTTGTGTTATTTTGTATTTTTTCCCAGTGTACTGGTATTTTGGAATAAAAAATAAGTACGAGTTGGGTCTTGGTCTTTTCCGCTACGGTAGAGTCTTTATCTCTACAATTGGTACCAGAGCAACTCGTATAATTAATTTAGAATTTTCAAAATTTGCACTGGTTTGGTGGGTTGAATTGCATGGAATGTGGTTTGCGAATGAATGTTTATGGTTTTATTTGGCCTTAAATTTACATATTTTGATTTGATCAATTTGTAAAGGCCTCTGCATTTTTTGGGGGTTTTATCATGTAGATTGAGCCTTTTGTAAGTCCGTGTCTAGAATTAGGGTTGTTGATGATGAAGATCGAGACCAATTTTGGCCAAATCGGAAGAATAGTCGCAAATCTACCCATATCCATTTCCAGATGTTGCAACGCTGACTTGATTTCACGAGGGTTAACGAAACACGTCCAATTCAGTTGGGGTCTAGGATTCTCTGGTCCGGTTGGAGTGGTTCAAGCTGCTTGGGTCCAGTTTTGTGCTGGGCTGGCTTGGTTCATGGTTTTTGGGTCTAGTTCGAAGTGGTTTGGGTTGGTTCGAGATGGTCTGGTCCACTTTTGGAGCAGCAGAAGTTGTTTTAGGATGAATTTTGCAAAATTAATGTAATTTATTGCTTTATTTAATCCTAGGGGCCAAATTACACGTTCATTTACTGTTTAAATGCTTTATGGATGTCATTTAGATAAATTCCACCATAGGTTAAGTATGTTCATGCATTTTAATATATTATAAAAGCTATAATGTATGGTATTAATACATGATATATGATTTCATGAGTGATTTAATATATTTTATTACGTTAAATACATGAAATTGGAAAAGCATGATATATGACATTACTTATGTAAATATAATAGAGTTATATTTATTAATGTCTTATGTATGCTTGTTTGATTTTCATGAATCGATTGGTATAAGTGTTATATTAATAAAGTTGAAAATCAATTTGCATTGAGCATGACACATCCATAGTATAATATAATTGTTATATTATAGTCATGAAATGCATGTAATATGGTCTTCTAGTTAATTGAAATTTGATTGTCAATTAGTTAAACCAAAGCATGATTGTAGAGCTAATAATTAATTTTGTAATAGATATAAAATTAATATTTAGTAACCCTTAACCTATAATAAAGAGTTGCATGGAAACTTAGGATCATAGGGAACTGGAATTAATTTTAAAATGTTTAAAATTAATTTAGACCTTAGATCACATTAATTCTAATAAGATTATAATCAAGTCCTATTTTTTTTAGTAGATCTAAATTATGACTAAATAGGAAAAATAAGACTTTAGGTTATAAGGGAACTCTACCGACAAAGTTTTGTCTAGGTTGGGGGTATTTAAGATGACGGTTTATGGAACACCTCCTACCTAGGAACTGACTCGGAACTTAAGTTGAATTAACCTTAGTCCTGTTAGTAAGCAATATCACTAGGTTAATTAAATAGTTTAATTCATCTAGTTCATAAGAGTAAAGACCTTATTATAAGAGTTATAATAGGTATAGACTTATATTCATTACCCGAAATTTAACTAAGTGTAATAAAACCCTAAATCAGTAGAACATTTTAGTGGGAAACAAAAATGGTACATATGATATATCAATTTATAGCTCTCACGTCCCTAAGAGTTCACAACGTGAGATCCATGCTTGACTTCATGTCGCCTTGGACGTGGCCTCCTTTCGAAAAATGTTTGCATGAGTCAATATCAAGGTGAATAGGGAAAGTGCTCATAGTAAGTGGAAGAAGGACGCGTGTCAACGTATCCTATGGTCTCCTCTATTAGGTTGTACCATGAGATTCCTGTCCGTCTGCGTGTCATCCTAGAGCGACCACCTTTTCGAAGAGCCTGATCATATGATTCAGAACAATGTAAACTTCAGCAATGGATATGGTTTCTTAGGTTAATCTTCGACAATTGTTTTTCCTCACGGTAGCCTATTGAAGTGTACCTTTGGGATCAAAAAATGGTAAGGTCACACTTACGGGATGAATTAAGCTAGTTAATGAATCATTGACCAGAAAAAACGATAGTTAAGGACTATAGAAATAAGAGTTATTCTAGTATTAGCAATTAGATGTGATTGTCTCAATTAAGGAGAGGGGTAGCTGATCACCCTTCGGTAGCTATTGCTCTAAACCTCTGAATTATCATTGCAAAAACTAAATCAATAGTTTAATAAGGATTCTTTGATTATTTATTTTTGTTGAATTGATTGGATGCTTGTATTTTGTGTAATGGGTTAAGGCAAATATAACTGATACAGTCAATTGTTTGTTGTTCTTTTCAGCATGTCTTCCAAAATTATTTCTTTGCTAAAGAACAAAAAATTAACCAGTGAAAACTATGCAACGTGAAATCTAACTTGAATATGATTCTAGTTGTAGATGATCTGCGGTTCGTCTTAACGGAGGAGTGTCCTTCAATTCTTGCTCGAAATGCATCCCAAGCAATGAAGGATGCTCATGACCACTGGATAAAGACCAATGACAAGGTTTGAGTCTATATATTGGCAGTTCTATCTGACGTTCTTACCAAGAAGCACAAGACCATGATTACTGCACGTCAAATCATGGAGTCCCTCTAGGAGATATTTGGACAACTGTCCTCTTAGATTTGACAAATGAAGGAAGGCCAATCAATGAGAGAACATGGTCTTAATTGATGGTGTTGGGGATGATGCCTTAAACTCTCGTTGGGTGTTGTAGTTTGTAAACACTGTATTGAACAAACGCTTGTGATGTAATAATATATGATATTTTTTGTCACTATTGTCTATGGAACATTGAATGTTTTAATTGCTTTACCACAAACCAATAAACTAAGATCCCTGGTTGTCGTTGTAACTTAAGCATGTATGTGGAGATATACAGGTAGATCATGTCTTAAGTGATAACCAAAATAGTCTGTAGTATATGGATAAAGGAGGGAAACCTTATCCTAGTAACGCTACAGATGCGACCCGCTTTGTAGAATAGTTACAAGTGTTGTGATTTGCTACAGATGGTTTGATACTGATCATTCATGTGGAGACATGCGAGCGGGGGCATCCTATACAAAGGATACAAAGGAATTTGTATAAGACCGAACCACGAAATGTTATAGTCTCATTATATAACTTTGTTCATGACAAATACTTTACTTCACTAGGATGACCATAGGTAACATGACCTCAATCCTGAGTAAGTTGAGAACTTCTGTCTTTGAGGGTGGTCTTTTGATTTGCATCGGTGTGAGTGGCCAAATCGTCGACTCAAACCTACCACTTTGGGGATTCGTCTGATTTGGGAGCTGGAAACTTAGCTACACAAGATGGAATTCACTCCTTCCCTAAAGCAGGGGTAAGTAGATAGATTACTCCCTTAAGGGCTAGTTCCGAGGCTTGAAAATGATGTGGCGCCACAGACCTTCTCATGGCCCAAGAGGTGTCCACATATAGTAGGACTATGTTGTATTATTCATTAGAGGAATCAGTGGTACTTAAGAAGCTAGATGTTACTATAAGAGCCAAATGGTAAATTGGCCCAACTGTACTTACGAGTATCTGTGAAGGGTTATCATACTGTTGATTGGTTATATCCAATGGACACAGAAATATATCTGCGGTGAGAATAGTGAAGTTGTCGGTCTTTAGTAGAATTCCTCACAGTTAATGGATGGTGGATCTTGTGGCTAAAGAGTTTAGTCAGCTATTCATGTACCGTTGGAGCTTCGAGCCATAGGTCCATAAGGTCCCCTTAGTAGCTCAATGGATTTAAGTTAAGAATCAGTTTTTAGGTCAGTTTGAAGTGTTCAAATTGGCAAGAGGGATTTGATTATATATGATATAATTAAACGGGTCAATTATATATGATTTAGTTGACATGATGTAGGAGATTAATTAATTAGAGGAAAAGGATATAAATATGATTTATATCTAGTGGAGGAGAAAAGGACTATTGTTCATATGTTACATATGATGTGATATTAAACCATAGATTATAAATATAATATGATTATATTTATTTTTTAATTTAACAATTATGGGATAATTATTGATGGTTTTTTCTCCATAACCGAATGAGATAGTGGGAGGTTGCATTCAGTTCTCGTAACTGAAGGATAAAATGAAAATGGTTTTCATTTTGCAAGTGATTAGATATTCGCTCACTGTTGAGTACATTGCCTATCACCTAGCAAATCGAGAGCATACAAGACAACTCAAAGTTTACTAAACGATCGTGTACATGCACGCTTTTCCTAAACGACCACATAGTTTTACCTAAATGATCGTCTAGCTTTTTCTAAGTGATCACACGCCCGAGCGTTTTACTAAACGATCGTTTATACGATCGTCCATAAAGATAACCTTGTTTGAGTCTCTGTGAGTCGTTCGTGATGAGGCTTCAAGGCAAGGAGTTGCTGTTCTTCAAGGATGAAGACGACCAAGCGTTGGTCGGGTCATGTAGAAATCCCACTTTAGGTTATGTATTGGTCATGCATCATCTCTTTATTGTAAGTGTTATGATTTAAAGAAGCATGATTTAAATTACATTAGAGCATGCTCATGCATCATATAATATAAGAGTTATATTTATGTATGCATAAACTATAGACATGCATCATCTTTATATTATAAGTGTTATAGTATAAGGGTATATGGAAGCATGTTTGCTTGATTCGTTACAAGTATATAAAAGTTATATATAGTAATGAATGGACATTGCATGAAGCATGACACATAGGTAAATTTTATAAGTGTTATAAATACCTAATTATGTGGCAATGTGTATGGTTTTAGTTGTTTCTTTTATAAGAGTTATAAGAAAATTAGAACTAAAATCTATAAGAAAGACATGCATGCAAACTTAGGCTTGAATCATAGTTTTAAAAGCGTTTTAAAACTTGTGGAGATAGATCTAAAATTACGATTCTAATAAGATTAGCAGCCTAAGGTTTAATCTTTTAATCAGTTTAATAGGATTAAATTGACTAATAAAAGATTAAAAGTATAGCAAATTTATCTATAAGGGACCTTTTGTCTAAGGTGGTTCTATCTAGGCTGGGGTATTTAAGGTGACGAAAATGGAACACCCCTACTAAGAAACCTACTTGAAAAGGTGAATTAGATAGATTTGATGCATGCATGCAAATTTGAGGACAGTCCGTTAAGAGTTTAATGTGACTACTTGAACTTGTTTAATTTCAAAGACAATAGTTGTTTTTTAGCAAATTAAGCTGACTTCGATTAAAATCAGTAGTCGGATGGTCTGAGTTAATGAACCCCTAGGTAGAACATTCAGTGGGAGATACTTGGGGTATCTGATACTTCATTTAAACTTCTTCGCATTTCTCCCTTTATTGTCCACACCGTGAGATCTATCCTCGACCTCGATGAACCCTGGGAGTGTCTCCCTAAAGGATGGTGTTTAGGTAGGTTAATATCAAGGTGGACAGAGAGAATGTTCATAATAAGTGGTAACGGGACATGTGACAACATATTCCATGGCCTCTCTCGTTAGGTTGGATAAAGTTTCTGTGCATCACCTCGAGGCAGCCTAGGAGTGTCCCCCTATAGGATAGCAGTTTTACATGTTTCTTTATCTAATCTCCTGTATAGGATAAGGTCGTTTTAGTCTCTTGTATTAATGTGCTTTTTCCCTACGGCAGGCGCATTAGAGCGGGACTCTAGGGCCAAAAACGAAGGGTTACACTTACGCGACATTATTAAGGGTTAACAGTTCTGAATAAAATGAATGGTGACTGTTAAGTGTAGTTACAACAGTTGTTTTTGCCTAATGGTTGAGAGTGTCTCATTCTAGTGAAGGGGCATCTGATCACCCCACCGGTGACGTTTGTCTTGCCTCGCTGGGGCATCATTGTGAAATAGAAGTTTTTTCACTTAGGGTACTTGGAAACTATTTTGCTAAAACTAAAATTGGTGTTAAAATGTGGTATTGCATAGACTTGTTAAGTTTGCTATGTTTTTAGCAACATAATTATGACCACAACCACTTTAGCTTTATTTAGCATTGATAAACTGACTGGGGAGAATTACGCTAGTTGGAAACACAAGATCACAACAATATTAATCATCAATGATCTCATATTCGTCTTTATGGAGAAGTGTCCTCCTATTCCACCTCCTAATGCTCCTCAAAATGTTTGGGAGGCCTACGAGCGTTGGACACGGGTGAACGAGAAGGCCGGAGCCTATATCTTGGCTAGTCTTAATGACGTTTTGGCCAAGAAGCATGAGCCCATGGTCTCAGTGCGTGAGATTATGGAATCCCTGCAGGGAATGTTCGGACAACTGTCTAGACAGCTCAAACACGACGCTCTTAAATGCATCTTCAACTTCAAAATGGAGGAAGACACCTCTGTTCGTGAACCTGTGCTTAACATGATGGTCCACTTCAATTTGGCGGAGATGAATGGGTCTAGGATCGATGAGGGCAACTAGGTTAGCATTATTCTGCATTCATTGCCAGATAGCTTCCTGCATTTTGCCAGCAATGCGATTCTTAACAAAGTGGACTATACCCTTACAACTCTCCTCAACGAGTTGCAAACATTCCAATCCTTACTAAAAAAGTAAGGAGAAGAAGGGAGGTGAGGCAAATTTTGCTTCATCTTCAAAGATGTTCCATAGAGCTTTTACCTCAGGAACAAAGTATGTACCTTCTACTTCTAACACTACCAAGTGGAAAAAGAAGAAGGATGGTAAGGAGAAGGCACTTGCTAACCCACAGCCTATCGCCCAGCGGGGTAAGCATCCAACACCGGTTGATAAGGGAAAGTGTTTCCACTACAGCCAAGATGGGCACTGAAAGAGGATTTGTCCCCGCTGGTTGAAGGAGAAAAAGGTGGCCAAGGCTAAGGCAAAACAAGGTAAATATGATTTACTAGTTTTGAAAACTTGTTTTGTGGACAATGATGATTCTACCTGGATTATTGACTCTGGTACCACTAATCATGTTTGTTCTTCTTTTCAGGGGATTAGATCCTGGCGGCAGCTGAAGGCTGGTGAAATGACGATGCGAGTAGGCACTGGGCACATCGTCTCAGCTGTGGCAGTAAGAGGAGTCCAGTTGACCTTACAGAAGAAATTTCTTATTTTACATAACATTTATGTAGTTCTGAATTGAAAAGGAACTTAATTTCTGTAAAAGGCTTGATACAGTGTAAATATACTCTACATTTTCAATTGAATAAAGTGTTTATTCATAAAGATGGAGTCGAGATCTATTCATCATATCATAAAAATAACTTGTATGTGCTAAGACCGTTAGCAACGAGTTCCCTCCATAATATAGAGATGTTCAAAACTGTCGTAACTCAAAATAAACGTCAAAAGGATTCTCCAAAAGAAAATGCCCAACTTTGGCATATTTGATTAGGGCACATTAATCTCAATAGGATTGAGAGGTTGATGAAGAATGGACTTCTAAGTGAGTTAGAGGAACATTCTTTACCAGTGTGCAAATCTTACCTTGAGGGAAAGATGACTAAAAGACCTTTTCCTGGAAAAGGTTATCGAGCCAAAAAGCCTCTAGAGTTAGTACATTTTGACCTTTGTGGTCAGATGAATGTACGAGTCAGGGGAGGCTATGAGTATTTCATCACCTTTACTGACGGTTACTTTAGATATGCGTATTTTTATTTGATACAATGGAAGTCTGAATCCTTTGAAAAGTTAAGAGAGTTCAAGGCTGAAGTTAAAAATGTATTGGATAGACGGATTAAGACACTACGATCGGATTGAAGTGGAAAGTTTTTGGATTCGGGGTTCCAGAACTATTTGATAGAATATAAAATCATTTCCCAAATCTCAGCGCTGGGTACACCTCAGCAGAATGGTGTAGGAGAGAGGAGAAACGAAACCTTGTTGGACATAGTTCGGTCGATGATAAGTTACGATTCCTTACCGGACTTATTTTGGGGTTTTGCAGTAGAGACTACAATGTATATACTCAACTATGTTCCTTCCAAGAGTGTTGCGAGAACACCTTTGGAGTAGTGAACGGGCGTAAAGCTAGTTTGTGTCACTTTCGCATATGAGGTTGCCCAGCACATATGCTTGAGGCTAATCCAAAGAAATTGGAACCACGGTCGAGGTTGTGCCGCTTTGTAGGTTACCCCAAAGGTACATGAGGAGGTTACTTTTATGATCCGATGGAAAAATGAGTGTTTGTGTCTACGAATGCTACCTTCCTGGAGGAGGATCATATTAGAGAACACAGTCCACGTAGTAAGATCGTGTTACGTGAGCTTTCTAACGAAACTACTGAATCTTCAATAAGAGTTGTTGAAGGTCTTGCTTCATCAACAAGAGTTGTTGATGATAGTTCATCTGGTAGGTCGGTACCACCTCAAGAGTTGAAAAAACCTCGACGCAGTGTGAGGGTTGTGAACCTATCCATTCGCTATTTGGGTTTCACGAAAATCCTGGCTATGGTAGCCGATGGTGATGTTGAGGATTCGTTGTCTTATCAGAAGGCAATGGAGGATTTTGATCAGGATGAATGGGTCAAAGCCATGGATCTCGAGATGGGGTCAATGTACTTCAACTCAGTGTGGGATCTAATAGATCAGCCTTATGGGGTAAGACCTATAGGTTATAAATGGATCTACAAGAGGAATCGAGGTGCCGATGGGAAGGTGTAAACCTTCAAAGCTCGAGTTGTGGCAAAGAGTTATACTGAGGTAGAGGGAGTCGACAATGAGGAGACTTTCTCGCCTGTTCTATGTTGAAGTTTAGCCACATCCTTCTGTCCATTGCCACTAATTATGATTATGAGATTTGGAAAATGGACGTCAAGACTGGCTTTCTGAATGACAATCTCGAGGAGACCATTTATATGGTGCAGTCCGAGGGATTCATTGACCAAGGTCAAGAGCAAAAAATTTGCAAATTGAATCGGTCCATTTATGGGCTGAAATAGGCATTTCGATCTTGGAACATTCGGTTTGATACTGCGATCAAATCGGTCCATTTATGGATTGAAACAGGTGGATCATGTCTTAAGTGATAACCAAAATGGTCTGTAGTATATGAATATAGGAGGGATACCTTATCCTGGTAATGCTACGGATGTGGCTCACTTTGTAGAATAGTTACAAGTGTTGTAACTTGCTATAGATGGTCTGATCCTGATCATTCATGTAGAGACATGCGAGCGGGAGCGTCCGATATAAAGGAGTTTGTATAAAACCAGACCACAAAGTGTTATAGTCTCATTGTATAACGTCGTTCATGACAGAGACTTCACTTCACTAGGATGACCATAGGTAATATGGCCTCAATCTTGAATGAGTTGGAAACTCCTGCCTTTGAGGGTGGTCCTTTGATTTGCATGGGTGCAAGTGGCCAAATCACCGACCTATTTGGGGATTCGTCTGATTTGGGAGCTGGGAACTCAGCTGCATAAGATGGAATTAACTCTTTCCTTGAAGCAGAGGTAAGTAGATAGATTGCTCCCTTAAGGGCTGATTCCGGGGCTTTAATGATGTGGTGCCATACACCTTCTCATGGCTCGAGAGATGTCCACACATAGTAGGACTATGTTATATTGTTCGTTAGAGGGATCAGTGGTACCTAAAAAGTTAGATGTAACTAAAGGGGAAAAACAGTAAATTGGCCTAGCTATCCTTACGATCATCTGTGAAGGGTTATCGTACTAGTTATATCCGATGGACATAGAAATATATTTGTGGTGAGAAGAGTGTAGTTTGCGATCTTTAGTGGAATGCCTGATAGTTAATGGTATTAGAACCATGATCTTAGGTCTATGTGATCCAAGTTTTAAACACTTTAAAACCATGAATTAAACCTAAGTGAGTATGCATGTCTTTCTTATTTCTTTTAATTCTAATTTCTCTTTTAACTTTAAAAAAGAAACAACTAAAACCATTGCGCACAACGAGGCGTTTATAACATTTATAAAATAACCTATGTGTAATGCTTCATGCAATGTCCAGTCATTACTATATATAACTTTTATATAACGTGTAACAACCAAGCAAACATGCTATCATTCACCCTTATACTATAACATTTATAATATAAAGATGATGCAATTCAATGTTTTTTATGCATGCATAAATATAACTCTTATATTATATGATGCATGAGCATGCTCTTACATAATTAAAATCATGCTTTTTCTAAATTATAACAATTACAATAAAGAGATGATGCATGACCATTGCATAACCTAAGGTGGGATTTACTATATGTGCATACCATATGACATATAAAAACATACATTGCATGTAATAAATAAAAGATTAATGGACCGGGATGAGCCTTTACAAAAACTAGAATGAAAAAATCCTATCTATTACATTTTTTATTGAGCAAACCGGTTCACAGGCGAACCGGGTCTTGAACCGACAGGAGGTCTTCATAGTGTAGTAAACTCCAACAGGTAGACGATGTTTAGTGTGCACTAGACGATAGAAGCATAAGTAAATGATCGCGTAGACGGTGATGAGGCTACGAAGCTCAATTGTCTGTGTAATCGTGTAGAGCGACGACAAGTAAACGATTTACCATGTGTTACTAAGCGATTGTTTAATCAGTTACTAAGCAATGAAGCTTGCTGACCTAAACGATCGTTTAGCGCACACGCGCTTTAAGCGATCCACGAGCATCTCATCATCTACACGACGCGATACTTAGTGATCGCTTACTCGATCATCAACCCGATGCGACCAACTCTTGATCACATTCCCCATCATTTAACTAATGCGTTCATCAGCGATCGCGTACTCCTTCATCTTTACGATGCGATCAATAGCGATCGTGTAGAACATCTTCTGCACGATGCGATCAACCTTAGATCGCCTTATTCCTCGAAGAGCTGCAACGCTTGCCCAGAACTTCGACGAATAACTCAAAACTTCAAACAAACTTTGAATACAGGCTCTATAACGGTTATTAATGTCCAAAAATGCAGGGACCTTTACAAACAATCACAAATGTAAAAGGATCTAAATCAAACCGAGGCTAATCATCCCGAAAACATCCATTAATCTGCACATCCACAGCAAAAATTAACCAATAAATCAGTGTCGAAATGCACCCACTATGAATGTAAATCTCATTTCGTTGCAATAGATGAAATCAGAGTATCAGAACCTGACTCTGATACTAATTGAAGGATCTCTTACCGAAGAATTCCATGAGCACGTTCGGATCGCTCCGATCTCACTGTGACCAAAATACATATTATATATTCAACATACAGTTATACAAACAAATCTTAATTAACAGCATGCTAAGAACAAGACAATAATAAGGGAAAGAGTTCCATACTAGTTGAAGACGTTCTTCACAGTTTGGAACTCCAATGCTGCGGAAACCTCCACGCGATCTACCAACACCTAGCAGTAGCGTTGACAACAGCAGCACGAACAACGCATGAACACGAATGCCGCGTGGACGACATCACGACTAAAGAGTCCCAGGTATTCTCGGAGTGAAAACCTAAAGGGTGGTCTTTGGTGAATTTGGTAGAGAAAGAAGGAAACACGAATTGTGTAGGCGATAAGCAAGTGGGAGGGAAAAATATGTTATCGCATAGCAGAAATGCTTATCGTTTAAAAGGAGCTACACGATCATGTAGGATTTACTGAACGATTATTTAGGAAAAGGTATACGATCGTTTAGTAAAATCAGCACACTATACAATCGTTTAGAGAAGCTATGCAATCATGTAGGCGACAGTGTGCGATTGTTTAGGTGCGCGGAGGACGATGGTTTAGGCGAAGTGGACTATCGTATAGGCTCTTTAAAAGCTTAAGCGATTGTTTAGTATCACCAGTGCGCTCTCTCGAATTCTTTGGGTGATTGAACTCTAGACGATTCAATATGAAAAAAATTTTCCTTTTAATTCATCGATTACAATAACCGACGCTGCCCACTAACTCACGTCCAAACGTGAAATTTGGATTAATTATCATATAATTAATCAACTAATTAATTAATAAATATAATCATATTATATTTTTCTAACCTATAGTTTGATATCACATATCTACTATAATATTTTCTCCTCTACTTGATATAAATCATATTTATATCTAATTTCCTCCAAAAATAATGTATCTCATACATTTAGCCAATTATATCATATATAATTAACCAGTTCAATTATATCATATATAATCAAACTTCCTCTTGTCAATTTGAACATTTCAAATTAACCCAAACAGTGGTTCTCGACTTTATCCAAGCTACCCAGGGGACCTAATGGACTTGTGGCTCGAAGCTCCAACGGTCCGTGAATAGCTGACTAAACTCTTTAGCCACAAGATCCACCATCCGTTAACTGCTAGTCATTCCACTAAAGACCAACAACTGAACTCTTCTTACCACAGATATATTTCTGTATCCATCGGATATAACCAATCATGAGTATGATGACCCTTCACAGATGCTCGTAAGTACAGCTGGGTCAAATTACCGTTATGCTCCTTTAGTTACATCTCACTCCTTAAGTACCATTGATTCCTTTAATGAACAATACAACATAGTCCAACTATGTGTGAACACCTCTCGGGCTAAGAGAAGGTGTGCGGCACCACATCGTTCAAGCCCAGAATCAGCCCTTAAGGGAGCTATCTGTCTACTTACCCCTGCCTCAGGGAAGGAGTGAATTCCATCTTGTGTAGCTGAGTTTCCAACTCCCAAATCAGACGAATCCTCAAAATGGTAGGTTTGAATCGGCGACCTGGCCACTCGCACCCATACAAATCAAAGGACGGCTCTCAATGGCAGGAGTTCCCAACTCACTCAAGATTGAGGTCATGTTACCTATGGTCATCCTAGTGAAGTGAAGTCTCTGTCATGAACGTTGTTATATAACGAGACGTTAACACTTCGTAGTCAGGTCCTATACAAACTCTTTGTATAGGACGCCCCCGTTCGCATGTCCCCAACACGAATGACCAGGATCATACCATTTGTAACAAGTCACAACACTTGTGACCATTCCACAATGTGGGTCGTATCCGTAGCGTTACCAGGATAAGGTTACCCTTCTATATCCATATACTACAGACCATTTTGGTTATCACTCAAGACATGATCCACTTGTATGTCACCACATACATACTTGTATGTCACCATTTTGGTTATTGACTCTGGTTACCCTCCTATAACCAGGGATTTTATGTTTATTGGTTTGTGGTAAAGCAAATAAAACTGAGCAAAAATACAAGATGTGAAGTAAATATCATATATTAACAACACAAGTGTTCGTACAAATTGTTTACAAACTACAGGACACGAGACTTTAGGGAATCAATCCCAATAAATGGATGGTGGATCTTGTGGCTAAAGAGTTTAGCCAACTATTCATATACCGTTGAAGCTTCGAGCCATAGCTCCATAAGATCCCCTTGGTAGCTCAATGGATTCAAGTTGAGAATCAGTTTTTGGGTCAGTTTGAAGTGTTCAAATTGACAAGAGGGAGTTTGATTATATATGATATAATTAAATGGGTCAATTATATATGATTTAGTTGACATGATGTATGAGATACATTAATTGGAGGAAAAGGATATAAATATGATTTATATCTAATGGAGGAGAAAAAGACTATTGTTCATATATTGCATATGATGTGATATTAAACCATAGGTTATAAATATAATATGATTATATTTGTTTTTTAATTTAACAATTATGGGATAATTGTTGGCAGTTTTTTCTCCGTAACCGAATGAGATAGTAGGAGGTTGCATTCAGTTCTCATAACTGAAGGATAAAATGAAAATGATTTTCATTTTGCAAGTGATCAGATATTCGCTCACGGTTGAGTACACTGCCTATTGCCTAGAAAACCGAGAGCATACACGACATCTTAAAGTTTACTAAACGATTGTGTACACACGCGCTTTTCCTAAACGATCACATAGTTTTACCTAAACGATCGTCTAGCTTTTTCTAAGCGATTGCACACCCGAGCATTTTACTAAACGATCGTCTATACGATCAGCCCTCATTTACTACACGACCGTGTACCTTTTACTAAATGATCAAGCAGTCGTCTATACGATAGACATCAAATATCTCCCATTTTCTTGGTCATGGTAACGATCGTTCGTTCCTTCCTCCTTCCCTTTACCAAATCCAATAGAGCCCACACCTTATAGATTCTCGCTTCGAGAATATCGAAGTTTCTGAGTGGTTGTTTCTCCATTGTTGCGTTGTTCGTGAGGAGTCCGTTCGTGGTTAAACGACAGCACGATTTGGTGGACAATAGCTTTGACGATCTCAGCGATAGGGAGATGGGCTGGAGTGACGAGAGTAAGATTGAAAGGCGAATAATAGTTCTTCAACTGGTATGTATCTTACTCTTTTGTTGTTTAAACGTTCAAAGCATACCGTAATTTGTTGTTAATTGCATAAATAGTATGTTTGATTGTGAATGTTGTATTTATGTCACAATGAGTTTGGAACGATCTTGCTTCTGCTTAGAGGTGCTATTTGATAAGAGTTTCTTTAGATGGTCCATTTCAATGTCGCCGAGATGAATGGCACGGTCATCGACGAGCAAAGTTAGGTGTCCTTTATTCTGGAATCTCTTTCGAAAAGTTTCCTCTAATTCTGTAGCAATGTGATTATGAATAAAATAGAGTACACCTGAATGAGTTACAGACTTATTAGTCTCTTATGAAAACTAAAGGACCGATAGAATGAGAGACAAATGTTGCCCATTCCAAAAACTCCCATAAGGGTTCATCCTTTGGAACTAAATTTGCTCCTTCATCGTCTAGTTCTAAGAAGATCCAGAAGAAGAAATTAGGGAAGGGGAAGCCTCCCATTATTGGAAAGGCAAGGGCAAGACCAAGGTGGCCGACAAGGACAAGTGCTTCCACTGGAATGTGGATAGTCACTGAAAACGAAATTTCCCCAAGTACCTCGCTGAGAAGAAGAAAGAAAAAGAAGATAAATATGATTTACTTGTTCTAGAAACTTTTTTAGTGGAAAATGACCATAATGCTTGGATATTTGATTCAGGAGCCACTAATCATGTTTGTTCTTCTTTACAGAGAATTGGTTCCTTCTAGCAGCTCGAGAAGTGTGAAATGGAACTCAAGGTTGGAATGAGAGACACCATTTCAGCTGGTACGGTGGGAGTTCCAAAGTTGTTTTTTGGAAATAGATATTTGTTTTTAGAAAACTTTTATATATTTCTTAAAATTAAAAGGAACCTTGTATCTATTTCATGTTTAATTGAACAAATGTACTAAGTTTCTTTTTCAATTATTGAAGCATTCAATATGAAAAATTGTGTACTTATTTGTTGAGCTACATTAGAAAACAACTTGTATGTTTTAAAACCAATAGCAAAAACAATATTAAATCATGAGATGTTTAAAATTGTAAAAACTCAAACTAAAAGGCGAAGAATTTCTCTAAATAACAATAATACCTATCTTTGGCATTTGAAATTAGGTCACATAAATCTTGATAGAATTAAAAAATTGGTAAAGAATGGAATTCTAAGCAAGTTAGAAGATGATTCATTACCTCCACGTGAATCCTGTCATGAAGGAAAGATGACTAAAAGAAATTTTAGTGGAAAAGGTTATAGAGCCAAAGAGCCCTTAGAGCTTATACATTCGGACCTTTGTGGTCCAATAAATGTAAAAACTCGAGGAGGGTACAAATACTTCATCTCTTTTATAGATGATTATTCAAGGTATGGTTAGTTATACCTAATGAAACCTAAGTATGAAGCCCTATAAGGCTGAAGTTGAAAACTTGTTAGGAAAAGCAAGTAAATCACTTCGATCTAATATAGGTGGAGAGTAGATTGATTTAAAATTCTAGGACTATATGATAGAACATGGAATCCAATCCCAGCTCTCAGTACTTGATACACCTTAGCAGAACGACGTATCAGAAAGGAGAAATATAACCTTTTTAGATATGGTTTGTTCTATAATAAGATATGCTCAATTGCCTAGCTCGTTTTAGGGTATGAATAAAGACTACAGTTCACATCTTGAACAATGTTCCCTTGAAGAGTGTTTCTGAAATACCTTTCGAGTTATGGAGGGGCAGTAAACCTAGTTTGCGCTATTTTAGAATCTGCGGTTGTCTTGCACATGTCCTAGTGAAAAATCCTAAGAAATTGGAACCTCATTCAAGGTTATGCCAATTTGTTGGTTACCTTAAAGAACGAGACGTGGTCTTTTCTATAACCCACAAGAAAACAAGTCGTGTATTGAAAAACGCTACATTCTTGGAGAAAGACTATATAAGAGATCATAAACCACGAAAAATTTTATATTAAATGAAGTTGCTGAAGAGTCAATAAAGTTGTTGATGAAACTGGTCCTTCATCAAGAGTTAATAAAAAAGCTAACACTTCAGGCTAGTCTCGTTCTTCTCAATTGTTAAGAATGCCTTGACACAGTGGGAGGATTGTATCACAACCTAATCGTTACTTGGGTTTAACTGAAACTCAATTTGTCATACCAAATGACAACATTGAAAATCTATTGTCCTATAAATAGATAATGAATCACGTAGACAATGACTAATGGATCAAAGCCATGGACCTTGAAATGGAGTCTATGTACTTCAATTTAGTATGAGAACTTGTAGATCGACCTGAAGGTGTTAAACCCATAGGGTGTAAATGGATCTATAAGAGAAAGAGAGATGTAGTTAGAAAGGTACAAACCTTCAGAGCTAGACTTGTAGCAAAGGGTTATACCTAGAGGGAATGGGTTGACTATGAGGAAACTTTTTCCTCTATTGCTATGCTTAAGTGTATAAGAATTCTCTTGTCTATAACCACATATTATGGTTATGAGATATAACAAATGGATGTCAAGACTACTTTTCTAAATGTCAATCTTGAAGAGAGCATCTTTACGTTTTAACTCGAGGGGTTCATATCCTAAGGTGATAAGCAAAAAGTTTGTAAGCTGAATCGATCCATTTATGAGTTGAAGTAGGCGTCCAAATCTTGGAACATTAGATTTGATACTACGATCAAATCTTTTGGTTTTGACCAAAATGTTTGTGTTTACAAGAAAATCATCACCGGTAAAGTAACTTTCTTGGTACTTTAGGTAGACTATAGCCTACTCATTAGGAATGATGTAGGGTACCTTATTGATGTTAAAAAATGGCTAGTAGCCCAATTCCAAATGAAGGATTTGTAGGGATCGAATCCCAAGTAGAAGCGTATGAATGCCTTGCATCTCAAAAATTGATTCTTGAAGAAACAAAAACAGTGTTCTAAAACATAACATAGGAAGGATAAACATATGAAATAACATGCTTTGGAGAAAGGAAACTAAATAGAGAACCTTCTTACCTTTGAAGATTCCTGAGCTCCACGAAAAATCCTTTCAATCTTGGCACGAACTTCTTCTCGATCGAACTTGAACACAACCTCGAGAATAACCTTGTTATTCTCAAAGATTCCAATAGAAAGATAGGTGATATCCAACTAACTGGGAGAGGAAGAGATAAGAGAGTTCTCTTAGAGAGTAAAGAGAGGATTTGTGTTTTGGTGACTAGGATAAACCTCACCAAAATGAATATCTCACCCTAAAAGAGTCATAAGGAAGAATTTATATGGAGAAGGATTAACTCCTTCTCTAAATCTTTCCAAATTTACCTTATACTCAGTTAATTAAATAACGTTTATTTAATTAATTAGCACATTAATCAAATAACCATCTATACATTAAATTCAATTTAACATATATATTTAATTAACATAAATAAACATTGTATGTTTATGTGCATCACCTCTCTATTAATTTAATTAATTAATCTTTATGAATCTAATTCACTTGAGTTAAATTTTTTAATCTCATTCTAATATTTCTCTCCAACTTAATTTAAATTATAGATCACATCCATAATCAATTACATATTAATCACATTAATATACAATTTTCGCAAATTGATTTGAACAATTCAAATCATTCCTCTTTAATGTCCTTTAGTGAGCTAAAAGAGGACCTGGTGGACCTGCAGATTAAAAGCTCCAAAAATATGAGATTAATCGGCTAAACTCATTAATCAAATTCATAAATATTCGTTAATTGTGGGTACAATCTACTAAAGACCCACAACTGCACTCTTCTCACTGCAAATATGTTTCTGTGTCCACGGATATAGACCAATAGTAGCAAGTTAGTACTTCATGTGTGTCCATAACACCAATTGGGCCAAATTACCGTTTTACCCTTGGGTTACCTCTGTATCCTTAAATATCAGTGCTTCTCTAATGAACAACCTGTTTATGGTCCAACCAATAAATAGATACCCCTCTTGGGCCACTGAAAGGGTAAGGTCCTTTGTTCAAGTCCTAGAAACACCACTTAAGGGAACACTCATATACCTACCTTGAAGTCGGGAAGGAGTGAATTCCATCTTGTATTATTATGCTCCTAGCTCCTCACTCGGTTTTATCCCTAAAATGGTAGGCTTATTGGGTCAGAAAACTGGCCGCTCTCACCTATGAAAATCAAAAGATAATCCCTCGTGAAAAGAAGTTCATAATACACTCAGGATTAGGACTAAGTTACTTAAGTCATCCAATTGAAATAGGAACCAAACTAGTTAACGGTGTTACATCTAGTGGTTACTATTGTGCGATTCGGTCTTATGAAAACTCATTGCATAAGATACCCCCATTTGCGTATCACCTACACGAACATATTGGATTATTTTGTTTGTATCAAATACAAAGTGGGTCGTATTCATAGTGTCACAAGGATAAGGTACCCAGTCTTATCCCTATACTATAAACCCTTTAGGCTGTTTATTAAACATTGCTCCCTATATGCCTCTATATACAATTTAAGACTCATAAAGAAATCTTAGATGTTAGTTTATTGAATTTAGGATTATTAAGACAAAATAGAATACAATACAATCAATAGAATTTATTGAATTAACATCGATAACTTTTTATTGATGACAGTCAATTGATAACATTTACTATCTACGATTTTTAGGTATAAAACCCAACAAACTCTCACTTGGATTAAAACTCTAGTAAGTAGGTTGTACATAATATCATAATCTAAATACAATAAACTAGGGCATCCATATACCCATTATACGTCTTCCACTGGCCCTAGATTATATAATGTACATGTCTTGTAGACCTAGATTCTCTAGATGACCCTTGAACACTTTAGTCGAGAGAGCCTTCGTAAATGGATCAACAATATTATGCCCTGAAGTGATCTTTGTGATGATCACATCTCCTTTTTGCACAATCTTCCGTATTAGGTGATACTTCCTCTCAATATGTTTTCCTCGTTTGTGATTGTGAGGTTCTCTAGAGTTGGCTACTGCCCCACTGTTGTCACAGGATAAGATGATAGACAAGTCCATATTTGGAACGACTTCCAAATTGCTTCGGAACTTCCTGAGCCAAACTGCTTCCTTTGTTGCTTCACAAGCAACTACATATTCAGCCTCCATAGTGGAATCTACAATGCATCATTGCTTGATGCTCCGTCATGCTACATCTCTCATGTTTAAGGTAAACACTAATTCTGACATGGATTTCCTTGAATCATTATCAATTTGGAAATCAAAGTCGGTGTATCTCGTAAGGATCAAATCCTTAGCTCCATACACTAGCTTATAATCATTCGTTCTCCTAAAATACTTGAGAATGTTCTTAACCGCAGTCCAGTGGTCTCAACCTAGATTGGATTGATACCTACTGAAAATTCCCATTGTATAACAAATGTCTGGCCTGTTGGGGATGATGCTCTAAACTCTCGTTGAATCCTGTAGTTTTGTAAACACAGTTTTGAACAAACGCTTGTGATGTAATAATATATGATATTTTTTTCACTTTTGTCTATGGAACATTGGATGTTTTAATTGCTTTACCACAAACCAATAAACTAAGATCCCTTGTTGTCATTTGTAACTTAAGCATGTATGTGGAGACATACAGGTGGATCATATCTTAAGTGATAACCAAAATGGTCTGTAGTATATGGATATAGGAGGGATACTTTATCCTTGTAACACTAAGGATACGACATGCTTTATAGAATAGTTACAAGTGTTGTGACTTGCTACAGATGGTCTGATCTTGATCATTCATGTGAAGACATATGAGTGGGGGCGTCCTATACAAATGATTTTGTATAAGACCGGATCATGAAGTGTTATAGTCTCGCTGTATAATGCCATTCATTACAAAGACTTTACTTCACTAGGATGACCATAGGTAATATGGCCTCAATCCTGAGTGAGTTGGGAACTCCTACTTTTGAGGGCGGTCTTTTGATTTGCATGGGTGCGAATGGCCAGATCGCCGACTCAAACCTATAACTTTGGGGATTCGTCTGATTTGGGAACTGAAAACTCAGCTACACAAGATGGAATTCAGTCATTCCCCGAAACAGGGGTAAGTAGATAGATTGCTCCCTTAAGAACTGATTCTGGGCTTGAACGATGTGGCGCCACACACCTTCTCATGGCCCGAGAGGTATCCATACATAGTAAGACTATGTTGTGTTGTTCATTAGAGGGATCAGTGGTACTTAAAGTGTTAGATGTAACTAAGGGGAAAAACGGTAAATTGGCCCAACTGTACTTTCGAGCATCTGTGAAGGGTTATCGTACTGTTGATTAGTTATATCCGATGGACACAGAAATATATCTGTGGTGAGAAGAGTGTAGTTGTCGGTCTTTAGTGGAATGCCTGGCAGTTAACGGATGGTGCATCTCGTGGCTAAAGAGTTTAATCAGCTATTCACGTACCGTTGGAGCTTAGAGCCACAGGTTCATAAGGTCCCCTTGGTAGCTCAATGGATTCAAGTTGAGAATCAATTTTTGGGTCAGTTTGAAGTGTTCAAATTGACAAGAGGGAGTTCGATTATATATTATATGATTGAACGGATCAATTATATATGATATAGTTGACATGATGTATGAGATACATTAATTTGAGGAAAATGGATATAAATATGATTTATATCTAGTGGAGGAGAAAAGACTATGGTTCATATGTTACATTTGATGTAATATTAAACCATAGGATAATGAAGATAATATTATTATATTTATTATTTAATTTTGACAATTATAGGATAATTGTTGCCCGATTTTTTCTCTGTAACCAATGATAGTAGGAGGTTGCATTCAGTTTTCGTAACTGAAGGATAAAATGAAAATTGTTTTCATTTTGCAAAAGAATTAGACATTCTCTCACGAGTGGTGTATACTGTCTATCGCATAGCAAACCGAGAGCCTACACAACAGCTCAATGTTTCTAAACGATCGAATACACGTGCACGGTTTACTAAACGATCGCATAGGATTTGCTAAACGATCGTTTAGACTTTTCCTACACAATCGCGCGTCCGAGTGTTTACTAAACGATCACGCCCCTTTTACTACACGGTCGTGTACCTCTACCTAAACAATCCAGCATCGTCTATATGATAGACACCCGACTTTTCCCACTTGTTTGGTAATGGTATACGATTGTCTCTTCCTCTTTCCCTCTACCAAATCCAACAGAGTCCACACCGAGAATACCGAGGGTTCCAAGTAGTGGTGTCTTCCTTGCTGCCGTGTTCGTGAGGAGGCTGTTTGTAGGTAGACGATCGTGATTTGGTGGACGATTTCTTTGACGATCTGAGTGAGAGTGAGAGGAGCAGTCCTTAGACGAGAACGAGATTTGAGGCGAATAAGGGTTCTTCAACTGGTATGTATTTTGTTCTCTTGTTGTTTAAAGTTCAAAGCATGCTTGTAATTTCTTGTTAAATGCATGTCTAGTCTGTTTGATTGTGAATGTGGTAATTTTGTCACAATGAGTTTGGAACGATCTTGCTTCCGCTGAGACGTATTCTTTGATAAGAGTTCCTTCATGGGCTAGTGTAGAGCATAACATACATTAAGTTGGCCACAATTGAGGCATAGAGAATACATCTCATATTCTCAACTCTTTGAGGTGTCTTAGGACATTGTTCCTTAGATATGTAAACCCCATGCCTGAAAGGTAATAAACCCTTCTTAGAGTTCCACATCAAATATCGAGTCAACATTTTGTCGATATAAGTTACTTGAGATAGAGTCAGTGTTCCATTCTTGCAATCCCTAATGATTTGGATCCCAAGTACATATTATGCCTCTCTCAAATCTTTCATTTTGAATTGAACTGCCAACCATTTCTTAATGTCAGTAAGGTATCCCACATCATTCCCAATGAGTAGGATATCGTCCACAAATTACTAAGAAAGCTATTTTATCGTTGATGATTTTCTTATAGATACAAGGTTCATCAATGTTTTGATCAAAACCAAAAGATTTAATCGTTGTATCAAATCTAATGTTCCAAGATCTGGATGCCTTTTTCAACCCATAAATGGATCGATTCAGCTTGCAAAATTTTTGCTCTTGACCTTAGGCTATGAACCCCTTGGGCTGAGACATAAAAATATTCTCTTCAAAATTGTCATTCAGAAAAGCAGTTTTGACATCCATTTGCCATATCTCATAGTCATAATATGTGGCTATGGACAAGATAATTCTTATAGACTTACGGATAACAACGATAATTTTGATCCAGCTGATGTTATGAACACTAGTGAAGGAATAACTTGTTGTTATTAGTCTATATCCATTGACATAGAAATATATCTACAGTGAGAATAATGCAACTGTGGGTCTTTAATGGAGTGTACCCACAGTTAACAAATATCGATTAATGTGGTTAATGAGTTTAGCCAATTAATCTCATATCGTTGGAACTTTTGATATGTAGGTCCATGAGGTCTTCTTTCTAGCTCGTAAAGGGTATTGAGGTAATTATGTCTTGAATAGAGTTTGAAATGTTCAATTCACTTAGGGAAATAGTATAATGTATAATGATACATTAAAATATAAAGTTTATATTTTAATTAAACTTTATAATATAAATTTAATTTTGGATATGATTTAAAATTAATTTATGAGAGAATTAAATATTTGAAGGAGTTCAAATATTAATTTAATGTGAATTGAATTCATATTAAAACTATAGGTTAAAATTAATGTGTATTAGATGCACAATAAAACTATAGGTTATGACAGAATACAATTGACTATGATTCAAATATAAAATCTTTTAGGTCCCTACTTCACCTCGACGGCTATGCCCTGATTTTCCAATAGATTGACCCGCAATAATACTTAAGTATTTGATATTTAATTTGTTAATTAATTAATTAATTAATTAATTTTTAATTAAATTAATTGAATTAAAACTATAAGTTATGTGAGAAATGTTCATTTAAATATGATTTAAATGAAATTGTTAATTAAATTAGATTTAATTAATTATTAATGATTAATTAATTAATTAAATCAGTTATTTGATTTAATTTATTAAATCAAATAAATTAAAAAAAGGATAACTCCCACGTATGGGAGTTATTAGAAAATGTGGGATGCCTCCCACGTTTATCTCTAGTTAGAAAACACACAATGGAAGTAAACGGATCATTAAGCATTCTAATTCATTAGTTTTGGCTTTACATTAAGCAAGCTCACAAACTAATAAGAGGGTTTCATAACATACCTTTGAAGAACCTCTTGAAACTTGACTTTTAGCTGTAAATCTCCTCAAATCAACTTGTGAACTACCTCAAGGCCTTCCCTACCATCCTCTTGGTGCCTTAGAATGAGTTGTGGGACTCAAAATAAGCTTGGATTAAGGAAAAATGGAGAAAAGGTTCTGGTTTATTAGCTGAAGAATCTTCTTCAACCTTTGAAGATTTTCAACTTAAAACTTTCAGTTGCATGCCCGATTCTCACTTCAATCTTCTTTATTTATTGCATGACTTTCATGCAAAAAGGATTGCTGCATGAATTGCATCTCATGCTTGGAAGATTGACTCAAAACAATGGTAGAGTGTGTGTGAGCTTCCTGGTTGAAAGTGGAAAAATCCCACTTTTGGGATTTTCCATTTTCTATCCTTTTTAAATTTTTATTTTGCAATTGATTTCTAAAATCAATTTTTGTTTTCAAAATTCAAATCTTTATTAATTTTACAAAATCAATTCATTAATTAATTTTCTAATAAAATTAATAATAAATAATTAATTAAATAGTTTAATTAATTCAAAATAATTTAATATCAAATATTAAATTAATTTAACACTAATTCCACCCTCATGAATCCCTATTCATGAATTGAATATTTAAATCATATTTAAATATTAATTAATTCTCCAATTTTGTTTAATGCCAAAATTAAACGTGTAATTATATCACATATAATTACTAATTCCCTTAATTCTAATTAGAACGTTTCAAATTAACTTATCACACTACTCTAAGGCTAATTCATTTGTGAGCTAGTAGGGGGACCTTGTGGACCTACAGATCATGGGCTCCAACGATCCGAGATTAATTGGCTAAACTCTTTACATCGAATTAACCCTATTCGTTATCTACTAGGTCACTCCACTAAAACCCAGAGTTGCATTCCCCTCATGCAGATATATTATGTCCACTCAATATAACCATGATTAGTAAGTTAACCCTTCACAGGTTGTTCGTAATAACGGTTGGGTCAAATGGTTGTTTTACCCTCGAGATTACCTCTTGTTTCTTAAGTCCCACCGATCCTCTAATGAACAATTGGTTTGTGATTTGATCAACAAACTAAGTCCTCTCGGGCCAATGAGAGGATGGGACCCCTTGTTCAAGACCTGGAGTCAGCACTTAAGGGAACAACCTCTCTACTATCCTTGAAAGCATGTAGGAGTGAATTCCATCTTGCATCCTATGCCCTCAATTATCTACCCAGTCTTACCCCTGAAATGGAGGCTTATTGAATTGGCGCTGTTGAGCCAACCCTCACCTATGCAAATCTAAGGATAATCCTAAATAAATAGGAGTTCATAGTTAGCTCAGGATTAAGGTCAAGTTACCGAGGTCATCGCTTTGAAATAGTCAGTCTTAAACAGTAAACAATGTTATAAAGTAAGAGTGACTTATTTCGTGGTCCGATCTTGTACAAACTTATTGTACATGACGCCCCCACTTCTCATGTCATGACATGTACGAATCAGGATCACTTCATTTGTAGCACTTTACAACTTCTTGTAACAACTACAGAGTGGGCTGCATCCGATAGTGTTATCAGAATAAGGCACCTAATCTTATTCATATACTATAGACCATTTTGACTATTTACTCAAACCTGATTCACTTTTATGTCTCCACATAAAGTTCAAGTACTCATATAATAGTCGTGAATCTTTTTACTTTATTGGATTTATTTCTAAAACGAAACAAGCAATTCATATATTCAATAACAACTTACTGAATTTTAAGAATAAGTTTTATTGTTTACAAACCACAAGTTTTAGGACATAAAACCCAACATCAAACTCTCATGCATAATATGCCTGAGAGATGAAGAATTTTTTTTTTTTTTTTAGAAAAGCTCTCTAAAAAATTCTCTCCGTTTTCTTCCCCATTTTAAGATTGGTTCCCACAAACCAATTGCCCCAAATTCTCAGAGAAAAGGGAGGTTCCCAATTGGTGGTGTTTGTACATTCAATCTCATGGAGAATTGATCATTTCGTCTGAGTCGTCAATGAAAGTAAGTGATTTATTTTTCTCTTTTCTATAATACTAAAATCCCAAATAGTACGACATGCTTAACCTAAATTTTATAGTATGTTGAAGTTTTTATGTCTATGTGTTATTCTGTATTTTTTCCCAGTATACTAGTATTTTAGAATCTAAAATAATTACGAGTTGGGTCTTGGTTTTTTTCGTTATGTTAGGGCTTTTATCCCTATAGGGTGAATGCAATGCAAGAAGAATTAGGTCAGTTTAAAAGGAGTAGGGTGTGGGAGTTGGTCCCTCAACCTGTATATGCTAATATGGTTGGATCCAAGTAGATATTCAAGAACAAAACTAGTGTTGATGGCATAGTAATCAGAAACAAAGCTTGGGTTGTAGCTCAAGGTTACTCTCAAATTGAGGATATTGACTTTGATGAAACCTTCACTCCTGTAGCCCAGTTAGAAGCCATCAGACTACTATTGGGAATAACCTACCTCTTGGTATTCAAGCTCTATCAGATAGATGTGAAAAGTGCCTTTCTGAATGGGTACTTAAGTGAATAGGTGTATTTGGAACAACTTAATATTACTGACCCTCTCCATCCTGATTACGTTTTCAGGCTAAAAAAGTCCTTGGATGTTTTAAAACAAGCACCTTGTACTTGGTATCATACGTTAACAACATTTCTTGTTGACAATGGCTACATGAGAAGTGGAGTTGAAAAAAACCTTGTTTGTAAAGAAACAAAAAAGAAATCTGGTGATTGCTCAAGTTTATGTAGGTGACATAGTCTTTGATGGAATGTCACAAGAATTGGTGGATCTTTTGGTCAAACAAATGCATACTGAGTTCGGGATGAGTTTGGTTGGAGAGCTAACATACTTCTTGAGATTTCAAATTAAGCAAATGAAAGATGACATCTTCGTTTCTCAAAACAAGCATGTCTAAAGCTATTGTGAGGAAATTTAGTTTTGAAAATGCCAGGATCAAGCAAAATTTTGCTCTTACTTATATCAAACTATTCAAAGATGCTAAAGGAATGGATGTTGATGAAAGCCTGTATAGGAGTGTGATTGGAAGTCTCTTGTACCTTACAATAAGTAGATCTGATATAGCTTTTGTTGTGGGTGTTTGTGCTAGATGCTAGAGCAGGCCCAAAAACAATCACTTGTTAAGTGCCAAGTGTATTATCAAATACATCAATGGGACCAGTGAGTATGAAATTGTGTATATTTTTGACACTAATAGCTCCTTTATAGGATATTGTGATGCAGATTGGGCAAGATGTTCAGAGGATCGCAAAAGCACCTTCGGAGGTTGTTTTTTCTTGGAAATAACTTAGTATCTTGGTTTAGTATCATGTTTCCTTATACACTATAAAAATCGAATACATAGCAGTTGGTTGCAGTTACACTCAACTCTTGTGGATGAAACAAATGCTGAAGGAATATGATATCTCACAAAATGCTATAACATTGTACTGTGATGTTTAGCGCAATCAATATATCAAAGAATCCAGTCCAGCACAATAGAATTAAATACATTGAAATTCGACATCATTTTATCAGAGACTTAATTGAAAGCAAGCAGATTGTTCTAGAGCATGTTCGCACTGAGAAGCAAATAATAGATATTTTCACAAAGACCCTTGACATGAAGCATTTTGAAGCCCTCAGGTCGTCTTCGCATAATTACAGCATGCAGATTACATAAATTAAGGGAAAAATGACTTACTATTGAAGAACACCTTCTTCGCGTAATGCCCTCGATCCACGATCACAAACGCTTCTATTTGGATTTTGAATTCAAAATCTCAAAAAGGGCACCACCACTTGAGAACCCTCTGTATTCTCTTGGAATTGAGAATTCAAGCAAGAGTCGTGGGCTTTGTTTGAATTTTAGAGAGGGAAGAGAGGAGGAAAAAGAAGAAGAACTTCTTCTCTTGTATTTTTTTTTCTTGGAAAACCCAAAGATGGAACAACTGCTTTGACCCCTTAGTTCCACGTACTGCTTTGAGACAGATTAGGGGAGAGAGTTGTAACTCCCTCCCATTAATTAAATTAAATTAAAATAATTTAATTTAATTAATATATATATATAATAACTACCTTATTATATATACATTATATGTTATATCAAATATAACACATAATCTATGGTTTTTATATTGTATAAAATACAATATAATCTATAGTTTTATTTCTCTCAGTTACTTATGATATTTAATATAAATCACATTTATACTAAATTCAATTATATGAATCTCATCCATATAATTAGTATTTGAATCATATTCAAATATTTAATTCATTTCAATTATAATTTTATATTATAATGTAACAAAAATATTATATTAATTATATCATATATAATTAATTTAATTAATTATATCATATATAATTAATTTGATCAATTCAAATTAATCCAATATTTAATTATCATAAAATCCCTATTGAGCTAAAGAGAGGACCTTATGGACCTGTAGATTGAAGCTCCAATGGTACTTGGATAATTAATTAAACCCTTTAATTAAATTACCGAAGATCCATTAACTGTCAGTCACTCCCCTAAAGACCGACAACTGCTCTCTTCGCACTACATATATACTTTTGTGTCTATTGGATATAACCAGTCAATAGTGTGATGACCCTTCACAAATTACTCGTAAGTACAATTGGGCCAAAATTACCGTTTTGCCCCTATAGTTACATCTAACTTCTTAAGTACCACTGATTCCTCTAATGAACAATAAGTCATAGTGCAACTATGACCAAGTCCCTCTCGGGCCAAAAGAAGGTGTGGCCACATTGTTCAAACCCTGGATTTAGCTCTTAAGGGAGCAATTCATCTACTTACCTCAACATCAGGGAATGAGTGGATTTCGTCTTGTGTAGTTATGTTCCCAGCTCTCCAATCAGATGAATCCCAAAATGGTAGACATATTGAGTTGGCAATCTGGCCATTCTCACCCATACAAATCAAAGGAACGCCTTCATAGGTAGCAGTTCACAACTCACTTAGGATTTAGGTCATGTCACCTATGACCATCCTAGTGAAATGAAAGTCTCTATACTATTAACGATATTATGTAATAAAACTAATCATTTTGTGGTTCGATCTTATACAAACTCTTTGTATAGGATACCCTCGTTCACATGTCTCTACATGAATGATCAAGATCAAATCATTTGTAGCACTTTACAACACTTGTAATATCTACAAAGTGGGTCGTATCCATAGTGTCACTAGAATAAGGTACACAACCTTATCCATCTACTACAGACCATTTAGGTTATTATTTAAACAAGATCTATCTGTATGTCTCTACATACTTGTTTAAATTACATAAAATAACCTAGAATCTTAGTTTACTAGATTGAGTGTATGCTCATAAAATAACAATTATTTTATTAATAATAATTTATTTATACAATGTTTACCAACTATGAGAATACAAGAGATTTAGGACACCAATCCTAACAGCTCCTTCCCTGATTGCTAAGAGGAAGAGATCTACTCGGATGTCAAAATAAAAAGGGAAGAAGAAATGAGGGGAAACATCCCTTGCCCTTACAATGGAAGATCTGGTTGGCCCAAGTATGGTCATTACTTTTCCCCAGCGTAAAAGTGAGTTCTTGAATCCTATTGCTAATGAGACTATTGTATCCAAAAATGTTGATAAAAATGTTGAAACAATGTATGCTGGATCTGTTAATGGTTCTAATGTGTGTGAGAAGTTTTCTGCTACTATTGTTTCTATTCAAAATGTGATGATAAATGCTCATAATGTTCTTAATGAGAAGGATGTTGAGAGAGAATCCAGGGTTACTAAAACAGATGGTTTTGTTAGTTCAGTTGGTTTGAGTACAGATTTTGTTTATAGTATTTTTAATTATGAAGAAAATTGTTCTAACCCTAGAAATCAGAAAGCTACAAATGTTGACAATTTTGAAGTGTTTGATCATCCTCTTAATGTCTTATCAAATGTTGTTACATCTAGGTATTTGAATAAGGATGATAGTGCTCAAAAGGAGTTTGGTCCTAGGAAGCCAGCTCTGCCCTTTAAGTATGATGATTCTGAGCAGGAGAAAAAAATTTCTTATCTTGATGAGTCTGCTACTCTGAATTTTGATGATCTTGAGGAGAAAAACACTGATGTCTCTGATGAATACCATGAGAGTGAGGATGTTTCTATTTCTGCTAGTGACACTTTTAATGACAGCATCCCAAGCAACTAGTTTAATCTGAAAAGAAAGAAGAAAATAAGTGATATTGGTCCAAGCTTCTCTAAATAGAGAGTTGATGAGATGAATTCTGACTAGGAGTGGATTGATGAGCAAAATGACCATCCTGAATTTGAAAGTTTCCCTCATAGCCCCTCTAAATCTTAAGAGAAGCAACTTGTTAAACAAACCAAGAAAAAGTCTTCCTCCAGTTCTGTATTTGTTGTGGCCCTTTATGGAATCTCGTTTCACCTTGAAGATAATGCTAAAATGTAGAAATTTATTGTGAACAAAAGAATTGATGTGGAAAGAGAGGTGTCTGAACAAGCTCACGACTGCCTTGAGATTATGGATCTGTTAGTGAAAGTTGATTTAGTGAAAACTGTTAAGAATCTTTATGGTTACTATCCTTGCTTGATTCGTGAGTTTTATGTTAATCTTCCTAAGCGGTTGGAAAGGTGGATAGTCTTGAGTTTTCCAAAGTTCATATGAGAGGTCATTGCTTCATCTTTACTGCTACACTGATAAACAAGTATCTTGATCGTCGTGTCCCAAAGGGTATTATTGAACAAAGATCTTCTTTTTCTGATCTGAGGTTTGAGTTAATAGGAGGAGTCAAAACATTTTGGCCTTCCAAAGGTCAATTATCTTGTTCTAATTTGAGTGTGAAGTATGTCCAGTGTCAATGTTAGATGATCAATTAATTATGCACTATTAGAGGGGATCGAAGGAGACATTCTATTATGAAAATCCCTATCTGGTGGCATAAAAGGAGTCTAACGCCTACCCTTTGGCATAATAAGTAGTCTAATTACCGATACGAATACATTTATTGATGCAATGTTGAAAAAAAAGTACATTCTTTCTCTTTATTAGAAATAATAGGTACAAAAGAGAGCACGATCGCATTAGGCAAAGGGGTCTAAAGGCACCTAGTTGCTTTTGGATATCCTGTTGAATTAGTTGGTATTAGGTTTTCACCATTTTGACTTCGGGATAAATTCAATCTTTATCGAAGTCTTCTGATTCTTAGAAAAAAAAACTCTTTAGCAAAGTCGAAATTGAATTGAATAATTAATCAAATCTTTACAGAAATGAATCACATATGTTGGTTGAGAATTGCTCGGGAATTCATTGATAGTGACTTTGTTAGGTTCTAGGAGTTTCCCTCTTCTTTTTTTGTCAATCAAGCCTTCCCCTTTCAATTGGTGCCCATCTAACTCACAAATCATGTCTCTTTACCAGTCTCACTAGTTTGCTTAATCAAATTGGAACTGGTGCACAATTCAACTATAGTATGTCTATGATCAACTAGATCAAGAGACACAATGGTTCTCATGCCACCAATGTTCCTTTATGCTTTTCTCGACTAATTTGTATGATCCTCTTAACCCAAAAGCCAGACATCCTAATTGACTTGGATGTTCCAAGTCCTGTGCCTTCTGCCATTTCTTTCAGCTATCGCTTATATCAAGGCAAGCATGTGCTTGATCTTATTCACATTGATGTTCCTATTGCTAATAGTGGTCCTGTTAGGGAGTTTTGTCAAACTCCATATGGTAAAAAGAAAATCAATGTGTTGGCTAATGAGTCTAGGGTGCTTGGGGTATTGCTTCAAAGGATTTCTACCAGGGAGTTAGAAGTTGATGATTTGTTGACCCTTCTTTGCGGGCCTTCGTTGATCTTGATCAGCTAGCTCTAGTGCACATGATGTTGTTTGTGATCAATGATACTTCAATTGTTTGTTGTTGTTTTTTTTTAGTATGTCAAAAGGGGAAGTATGGTGGAGTTGGTTGGCTACTTCTTTTTTCTTTTCTTTTCTTTTTTTTTTTCCTGAAAGACTTGTCTCTACGTTGTTCTTAACATTTGCTAGTGGTGTTGTTATTTTTGTTTGTTCTACTTTGTGACGACTACTATTTGTCATTCTTAAAAAATATTTTCAAAGAGGGAGTTTGTTACACTTTATGTATTGGCAATATTTATTTAAATCCATCTGATGTCAAATATTTATTTAAATCCATATGATGTCATTAAGGCTATCTCTGCATTTGATCTTGCTGGTTTAAGATTGTCGTATGAAACACTATCTATGCAAAATACTTTCCTTATATGGAATATTCTGTCTACAATATTTTTGCAGATCTTTTCCTTTTCTATGCACAAGTAATTTTGAAAGTTAGGGTTGGTCTTCCTTGCTATGTGTATATAAAGACGCATAGTCTTTGTTTGAGGGTCAACCATTCTAATGAAAGATTTGGAGTGTCGTTTGTCTCGTGAAACTCTGATCATAAGTGTGTTTTTTGTCAATCTTCTTAAGCCATGAAGATTGTATTGTTGTGAGGTTGGAGATATACTCCAATTCGTTTATGTGCTTCATCAATGGTCTTCTTGAGAAGGGATCACAAGCTTAGGGGAGTCTAAGTTAATTGAGTGAAGTGATCTTTACTTGAAGGGAAAAGATAAGTTGCAAGTGAGAGGGAGTCTCATGGCTTAAGAGAAACTTATGTCTTGCCAAGAGGGAGTTTCTATCTTAGGGGGAGCCAGAGCGATGTTCGTCATTGATATCATTACTTACGGGGAACCTAGGTATTTGAGAGAGGGAGTCTCTCATCTAGAGGGAGCCTAGGTGTGTGGTTGAGCTATTCTATTAGAGTTGTCAATATAGATAAATACTATGTTGTAATTGCATAACATTTATTTTTGTGAAGTTATCTTTTCACGGGTACACTGTCCATCCGACATAGGTGTTAATCATCGAACTGGGTTAACAATCTCTGGTGTTATTTTTTTGTCATATTTCTGTATGTTAATTGTTCTTTGAATTGCCGAGACATGGTTCGTAACATTCTTTATAGTGCGATAGGTACTTCCATATTATTTTCATCTCTAATCACAAAACCCTAAAATTTTATTTGATAATTCATTGGAAAATAGGATAATATATAAAATAAACCTAAACTATACCCATCCACGTCATATAATCGAAATCAACAAAATTTAAAAAAAAATAATAACAATAACACTCATAACGATAGATGTGTCATTCGATAAGATTTATGATAAAAACTACCAGAACCAAATTGAAACAAAACTTAAACTATAAATACGACCTAAGACGTCGAGGACGAAAAAGCACATCATTACTATTATTCAAAACACAAGAATTGGAGATAGCAAAACAAAGCGAAACAAGGTATAATTATTTTTAATTGGACTGGAGGCGTAGGGAAAGGTTCTTGAGAGAAAGAAGAACTTGTTTCAACCTCTGGTAGGTTTCTTGATCAATCAAGTCGCCATTTTCATTGAATTTGAGCGGTGGTTGAAATGCATTCACATGAAGCTCAGGCTTGTTCACAAAGTGAAGGTCTAAGAACACTCCCACTTGCCGGAGATGGAATTGTGCCAACGCGCCGCCGAACCCGCCGCCGGCACTCACTATCGCTGCCGCCTTCCCGGCGAACGCGTTCGGTGGCCTTGATGCCCAATCAATTGCATTCTTTAAAGGAGCTGCAACACAAACACATTAATGATTTTGCTTTTTTTAATTGTTATTTTATAACTTCCTCTTTTTTATATATATAATTATATATATATATATTTTTAATAATTATTGAAGTGGGCACCTCTCTTTAATGATTTAAATAAACTATTACTTGGTTAAAAAATCATTTTTGTCATTGTCGTTTTACTTATCCAATTTTTGTTAAGAAAAAACTTTCCATAAATCTTAAATTTAATTATGCATTTAGTTTTTTCAATTGTTGATGATTTTCTCTCAAATGAGCATCTTTTTATAAAATTGTTTATATTTTTTTTCATGAAAATTATCATTATCATTTAACTCATTTGAATAAAAGTTAATTTTCGATTATTAAATTTAAAAGTTATTGAAGATTATTAAAATTAGAAAATTAAAAATAAATAGATTAAAATAAAACGAAATTTAAAACTAGAAAGACAAAAATAAAAAACTTCTTTAAATTTTAGATTTGTTATACTTCAATTTTGAGACTTCCAAACATATTTTTTTCTTAGTTTTTTTTCGAAGCCTTTTTAAATATAAAAAATATTTAAAAATATTTACAATCTATCGTAAAAAGTTCTAAAAGTGTGTTATACTATTGAAATTTTTTTGTTATAAAATATAAATATTTTTAATATTTTTCTATTTATAAGAATTTCTTTTTCTTTTTCTTTTTTCTATTTCATTTCTTAAGTAATTTTGTCAACAATAATAGACCTTTTTTTTATAATCATAAGCGGTAGTATATACATATTCAAAATTATATGTCATTCATATGAATCGAATAATGATAAATATTAAAATAGTAACTTTTTGTATTTTATTTTAATAAATATTTTTGAAAATTGAACTAAAATACAACCAATCTAGAAAAGGATTTAAACGTCGTTTGATGTACCATTATTATGAAAAAGGATTTTCAAAAATAGAAAAATAAGAAAAATTATTTACACGTAAAATTCTAATACCTTTTTATAGAGGCTGATAGACGTCTATCAGTGTCTATCAATTTTTTTTTATTATTTTTTAAATAGTTTGACAATTTTTCTATTTATGAAAATTTATGTTATTATTATGAAATATTTTGTCTTATTTGGGAAGGTGTCCAATCAATTTATTGTAGCACTTATCGAGAACAATGGATATAAACATAAATATTGAAAATTTAAGAAAAATGGGAAATTCAACTTGAAATTAAAGGGATTTCTTTTTCTGTTTCTTTTTGGTTAATTCTTACAAATTAAGGATTGCTTGTAATTGATTGCTGGTGTTTGAGTAAAACTTTAAATATGAATTCATATCAAAATAATAATTATCTAATTTTAGAAGGACAATCAATTTAAACTAGGACATATCAAAGAAATAGAGAAATATAATAATATTGAAATTTTAAGAAAATTGATTGGATGTACAAATTTGAAAATCAAGATTTATTTATTTTTTTTCTCCTCAGGAATCAAATTCCTTACAAATAAGGAATGTAATTCCGAATTTCCATATGAAAGAATAACTTTTTAACTTTGTTAAAGACGAACTACAAGGGTATATCGAATGATTTTCATTATTCCCCACCCAATAAAAAAAGGTCAATCTTATTTTAAGTTTTTTTCTTAATATCTATTTAAATCTTTAAACATTGTGATTTATAATGGTTTTAGCTCTTACATCTATTTTTGTACCAACATATTAATAGGAATAATATATATTCAATAACATAAAGTTGAAAGCCAATATTGCATAAGTGAATATTAGATGACAAAATAAGATAACAAATGAAGCAAATAATTATTTTAAAAGATTTTAAAGACTAAAATTGACATTTAAAAAATTTAAAAATCTAAACAATTATTTATGTATGGATTAAACTAGACATTCTAAAAATTCAAACCCACCAAAATGAAAAGAAGCCCATGAACAAAAAGCGAAACATAAAATTTCTTGGCCAAGGTTTGCTTTAATGTACTAAAATGTTTTCTTTAATGATAGTGTTTGATTAAAGCTTTTAAATATTAAAAAGTGGTAAATTCCACTTTGACCCATTAAAATTATTTAAAAAAAAAATAATAATAAATTGAAGCGTGTTTCAAAGAAAGTGTCGGTATGATCCATAACGGACCAAAATGATATTTTAATTTTTGTTGAGAAAGTTGATTTATTGGTTCCTCTCCTAATAAAAATTAATATATCATTTTGGTCCTTTAATTTGAAAGTCGTTCAATTTCAATCCTTCTACCTTCAAATGACTCGATTTAATATTTATATTGCTAGCTTATTGTTGATTTTTTAAAAAAATTTGAAAAGAAATTCACCTATTATATTTTCATACATAAGAGAAATAGTATTATTATTAAAAATATATATACGTCATTAAAGAATGGGAATTATTTCAAATAGTAAAACTATTGAAAATATTTACAAAATATAGCAAAATTTTATAACTATCAATGATAGACACGGATAGATTTCTATCAATGTCTATCAACGTCTATCATCGATAGTTTTAAAATTTTGTTATATTTTGTAAATATTTTGGTTCATTTTTCTATATTTAAAAACAACTCTTAAAGAATTGTCAAAACTAGCACAATTCAACTGATGTCCGAGTATGCATTAACTCTTGAGAGGTTTTTGGTTTGAATCTTCTATCTTATATTTACTTTTTTTTAAAGGACTTGATTTAAGATTTATTGGGCATGCTAAAACTAAAATAAAAAAAAAATCAAAATAGAAAATCTAAAATAATATTTTAACAAAAAGAAGAAGAAGAAGAAGAAGTGTTATATTACTTAAAAAACAATTAGTAGCAGAGCTTGTTAAGAGAGAGAGAGAGAGACCGGCAATGGAGTAATTATACTCAGGAGAGGCAAAGAGAATACAATCGGAATCACGGATCTTCTGCCGGAAAGCCTCAACCACCGCCGGAAAACCTGAGGGCGGAGTTTCAAGATCCGTATTAAGCATCGGCAAAGGCTCCACTTCCAGATACTCAATTTCAATCCCCTCAAGCTCAATGGATTCCTTACAAATCTCCACCGCTAATCACCATTATTAATCCATTCAACAACAGCCAAAATTTCATTAATTAAGTCTCAACTGAAAATTAATTATGATTAACATTAAAAAGGAGGGATTACCGGCTCGAATAAGGCCACGATTATATGAAGCCTTACGAAGAGACCCACACAGAGCCACCGCTTTAACCACCGTCATGGATTCCCTCAACAGAGACCAAAAACACCCACACCCAGTGTCTATGAATAATGCAGGCTTTTATACACACCTAAACCATTTCCTTTTTGCTACCTACTAAATATGTTTTATTAAATTCATTTCTCTTTTAAGATTAATTCCTTTATTTATTGTATTTATTTGACTCTTGTTTTGTTTATGTGCTTTTTAGTTTTAAACAATAAAACCTGTTTTTATAGGTTAATAATACACTGTTAATTAAAATACTTATATTCTTTCAAATAAATTTGTAATTTTATCATTTGTCTTTTCACCACTTCCACAATGTTAGAAGAAAATTAACTCAGATTTTTTTTTTAATAATACAACTTTTTAAATGATATATATATATATATATATATATATATATATATATATATAAAAGATCGTGTTATTTTTCTTTTAAAAAAATTGCATTTAACTAATCAATTTAATTATAAAATTAGGAGGAATGACAAATGAGTTGTGTGAAAATATTTACTATATATATGAAATCAATAATTTCTTAAAAGATAAAATAAAAAATAAAAAATTGTCCGGAGAAGACCTAATTTATAGTAATCCATTTTTTTCATAATGGTTAAGAACAATTTTTGGATTTATTCATCATTAATTTAAAATAAAAGAATCATTAAAAAGCTTTTGCAATCACACAATAGCTATATTCAAATTGACAATTGAATTTTGGATAAAGGTTATGCAAACAATAATCAAAATGATTATAACTTTAAATTACTAAGATAACAATTCTTACTCAAAAAAAAAAAAATACTATGGTAAAATTAATTCTAAAAAAAGAGTGGAGTAATAGTAAAAACATGTACATTAAAATGATTATTTGTAATCACAAATACCAATCATTAACCATTGAAGCATAAAAAGTTAATAATAGTAAACCATCTGTCATTTGACTGTTAGGCAAATTATTGAATAGAATTAAAAGATTATTAAATGCTATATATGTGTAAAAAAATATAAACGTGGTTACTTTTGAACGTTTGACCTTGGATAATGTTAACTGTTGTATTTTATTAATACATTGTTTTTATTGTAAATATGAAATTTTAGTCTTCTAATATTTAAAGTCAAAATAAAAAATAAAATAAAATCTTAATTATTAACTTGTATGTGGTTTCATAATAGTTAGGATTAGTGAATTAAAGATAAATCAATATCATCTTGATATTATTGACAAAAAAGGTTTTAAATGAAACTATTTTGTATGAAAAATTAAGATGTATTCCATAATTGTTTTGTTTATAATTTTCTGTTTTTGATTTTTTTTAGTTTATATTAATACTACTTTCGGCTATGTATTTCTTTATATTATCTTCTACTTTTTTTTATTAAAAGAAATTCAAAATCTAAACTAAAATTTTGAAATTAAAATAGTTAGTAAAAACTTGTTTTTAAAGATTTGGATAATAATACATTTATGTTTACAAAATTATAATGTTAAAAAAAATAGGTAACTGAAAAACAAGATTTTTATAAATGGGATGTTAATTATAATTGTATATTTTATGTACTTATATTTTTTTATGTAATTATATATTTTATGTACTTATATTTTTTATGTAATTGTATATTTTATGTACTTATATTTTTCATGTAATTGTATCTTTTATGTACTTATATTTTTTATGTAATTGTACTTTTTATGTAATGAATTTATTTTTCATGTAATTGTATATTTTTATGTATCTTTTATGTGATGGATTTTATTATGTAATGTAATTTGTACTTGTTAGGTAATGGAGTTTGGTCCTTCTAATCCTATACAATTATACCAACAAAATGCGCATCATTCACAATCAGTATGGGATAGTTCTTCCACAATAGTGTTGAGTTGTTGGAGAAGGGAGGCATTTGCACAGCATACCATCCCATTTGATCACCGCATTATTCCCTATGTTGAGCAGGCAGGTTTTCTTGGGGTTGCACAAATCGGTTTTATTCAGCTTGATTGACACCTTATTACTGCTCTAATTGCGCGTTACCAGAAACCCACATATTTCACCTGCCTTGTGGGGAATGTACAATTACGCTGCAGAAGGTTGCCATACAATTTGGGTTACGAGTGGATGGGTAACCATTGACAGGTTCACTACAGTATGACTGGAAGAACGTTTGTGAAGAGCTCTTAAGCGTTCTACCAGATGATCTGAAAGGATCAAGATTGAGTATCCCCTGGTTGGCGTCCCAGTTTCCAGAATTACCTCCCGATGCCGACGACATCAGCGTACGTAGGTATGCACGAGCATACATCATGCAACTTATTGGAGAATTTTTGTTCGCTGACAAGTCAAATACTCTAATACATCTCATGTTCCTCCCGCTACTGTCTGATTTCGAGCACGTTAGTACATACTCGTGGGGTGGTGCATGTCTTGCATGGTTGTATAGAAAACTTTGTCGGGCTACCAATGCACAAGCATTGGAAATAGCGGGGTCACTGATACTACTATAGGTGTGGGCTTATGATCGATTTCCAATTATAGCACCACAAGTTCAGTTACAGGCCCCATATCATCGTCCACTTAGTGTCAGGTATTATTTCATTTATATATTTATTTTGTTACCATTTTATATAAGTATATAAAGTAATTGTATTTTTTATACTTTTAGATGGAGTGGTGTATTAGCTGCCTCTGAACAGCAGCAAATATGTTGCTCGTGTACCGAAAAATATTTGATAGACTGATGTACAGTCAGGTAACAAATGTATATATAAATGAATATTTAAAATATTTTAGATGTATATTTATCTTTTTTTTTTTGTCAGATTATTTGGACGCCATACACACAACAAATTTGGTCATCCTTACCTGATTACTATCGTAATGGTGAAGACATCTGGTTGACCATTAACCCTCTTATATGCGTCCATATAGTAGAGTGGCATCATCCAGATCGTGTGTTGAGACAGTTCCATCTACGACAAACGATACCTTCGTTGTCCTATACACTCCCAGCTACACCAGATCTATTTGAGAGGTAAGCACGACCAAGACTGGCGTCGAATCCATGTGGAATATATCCTACTGGCATGGACGACATGATCATTGTGCACAGTGAGAATTAACAAATGGGCCAGCTATATCAGATGATTACTTTTCCTGGTACAATTCAATCACGAGGCGGTTTATCATACCTGACGACGCTTACTATTACTGCATGGTAAGAGATATAAAATCAGACATCTTCCATATATATGATATGAATATTGTTTAATATTTATTTTTTTGATTGTACAAAAAAAATTTATCGGAGATGTACAACAATATTAAATGCAGAACAACTTACCAGACTTGGGTTCAATGTGTCAGCAAACATTGGTCAACATAGAATGTATTATTCAACAAACTAGACGACTCAATGTTGCTAACACCGATTAAAGACGTATTCGTCGTAGACGACAACGACAATAGAGTGAACCTAATTTAGGGGGACACGAAGATAATCCCATGAGGGATAAGGGCCAAGGGGGTCATTTTAAAATTTCATGTAAACTTTCATTTTCAAATTGTAAATCTTCTTTTATATCATAACATTTTTTTAATATGAGTGCAAAATAATTATGTTTTCATTGTAGATTAAATATATAATTTAAGTTTATCAATAGTTTCTGTAAAGACCTATATTAAAAAATACTTTCAATCTTATTATATTTTTGTCAATATATATTAAAATAATATTATTTAAAAAAAAATCAACAAAACTAAAATTATTTATAAAGGGTGAGCGGCCTTCTCATCTACTTAATTAATTGGATTAAAAAAATAAATGGATTAGGTCAGGGATGAGGTGGAGGAATTATTTTCTTATTATCCTAATGTCAATAAATGGCCTTTGATTGCACGTATTACGTTAAACATACGTCAAAATTAATTAGATTCGTTTGACAATCATTTTATTTTTAAAATTAAATTTACTTCTCTCAATTTCTTATAAGAATTTTCAATTTCTTCTAAGAATTTTCATATTTATTAAGTATAATGGTTGAATTCTTGACTAAATTTTAAAAATAAAAATAAAATTTTGAAACTTATTTTTTTTTTTTTAATTTTCAAAATTTTCCTTGATTTTTAAACCATTAAAAAAAGTAGATAACAACCGATAAAATTTGGAGGTGAAAATAGTATTTAATTTTCAAAAACAAAAACAAATAACTAGTTTTTTTGTTTTGTTTTTGAAAATTAAGCCTATGGACACTATTTTCACATCAAAATTTCTTTTTTAGTTATCTACTTTCACCGATGGTTTAAAAAACCAAGCCAAATTTTGAGAACTAAAAAAGTAACTTTCAAATAGTTATTTTTATTTTTTGAATTTGGTTAAAAATTCAACCATTATATTTAAGAAATATGCAAGTCATTGTAAAAAATATGTATAAAATAGGCTCAATTTTTAAAAACAAAAACAAAAAATCAATTTGTTACAAACGGGATCTAAATGATTATCAGACGGATCGAAGTGTTTAAAGTTTATTTCAAAATAATTTTATAGATTTCTATCCTTAAATTTATAGGTAGAAAAAAATCAAAATTCAAAGTTCAAATCAAAATTTTCAAAATTGAGAATATAATTAAAATCAACTTGGGATTTTTTTATATATGATTTAACACATTTTTTTTTTTATTAAAAAAAGTATATTTAAGTTCCTCACAAGCCAACATATTAGATTCTTCTTTCTTGTTCAAAGTGACACTGAATGAGACTGCTAAGGGGAAAAAAATACACATTAAATAATGTATTTGATGATAATTTGTGGTGCATATAATAAATAATGCGTACTATGTATGTGTGTATATCATTCATAGGGGAAAAACAACTCTTCACATTTTAGTTAAAAGTTAGTCAACATACAAACAATTTTAATGTAACATTATTTAAAAATTTAAAATAGGAAAATTGGTGATCTATATGCATGAAAATACTAACAAAGTTTTGGAGATAAAAGTTCTAATAAGTTTAGTTTTTAACTTTTAAATTTACGTTTTATATATTTATAAATTTTAAAATCCGTGTATTTGTTGAACTATCAAATTTATTTAATAGCTTTAAGAAGTGCATAATAAATCATTTAACTTTTACTTTTGGTTATTTAATATATGTTCATGCAACTTTTTTATCGAATACAAAATTAAATGTTTTGGAGTTTTATTATAATATAATATTCATTTTATATTAAAGATCCATTAAGTTTAATAAATAGTTGAATATACTAGATATTTTGTAGATACAAAATTAGGAGTTTAAGAATTTTTTAAGCACTTCATAATGTTCAAATTAAAACTCCAATTACAGACAAATTTTTTAAGTATATTTTTATTTTATTTTATTTTTACTTTTTATTTCATGGGATGACACTATATTTTAATTATAGATTAAGTAGGTTTGGATTACATTTTAAGGTGTTTAATTTTAAAAATAAATCATTTAAAAATAAATTAGAGTGTTTAGCAACCATTTAAAATAGTTTTTAAGTATATTTTAATCAATTTTATAAAAAAATTCAAATAAAAATGGATTTTTTGAAATTTTTTTTAAACCAATCCAAATCAGAGTTATTTTATGATATTTTGAAAGCATCGATAAAAATAGGGAATTATAGAAATATTTGCAAACATAAAGTTGATTTTTTGTCTATACATTTTCGTTTTTAAAAGAGAATGAACTGGCTCACTTCACAATACACAATTGATTTTTTTTTTTATTTAATTCAATCTACTCAAAAGATTGAATATACTTTTTTTTTTCTCCAAATTTTCTTGTTTTTTTTAACAAATTAAAAGTTGTTTTTGTTTACTTTTTTTTATCATTTCATCTATATATATATATGTATATATATTTACAATTTTTTTTGGTTTATCTTTTAATCTTAATTTGGGAGTTTGTTTTTTTTTTCTTTTCAATATTTCAAGTTTTAAAACTTATTATTATTAATATATGTAAATTTCAAATATTATTAAAAATTTGTTGTAGTTCTAAGAGAGATCCAGAGAGGACATTCTTTCAAATTAATCTTTTAGATATATATATATATATATTTTTTATTTTTATTGTTTAGTAAAAGGTTCATTTAAAACTAAAATACATCCAAAATTTAGAATTTATACTTGAACCATAATTTAAAAATTACACTAAAAGAATCTATAGAATAATTTTTATGAGTAGAGTTGCAAAATTATATCATTCTTTTATACCAAAAATTCAAACTAAAATACAGCATATTTTTAAGTTTGGTCTCATTTAATATATATATATATATTTTTTTATCGTGAATTGAGCCAGTGCAGTCTTTTGTATAATAAATTGAGATAATGTGAATATCTTTCATATTATAATGAATTTTCTTAGTACAACAATGATTTCAATTTTACCATCAATCTATTGTAAACTTAAGAAATACAACGGGAACACGGATACTAATAAAATATAATATTAAAATAAATTAAACATAATATATAAATAAATAAAATAAATAAATAACAAAAGTAAATAAAATAAATAAATAACAAAAGTAAATAAAATAAAAAGGATGGATTTCTCCACTTTCTCCAATCTTTTTTGATTTTGTCCGATGTATATTTCAAAGTCCACCAAATGTCACTATTTATAGGTAATGTGAGAAGTAGAGAAGTAGATTACATGGATATTAATAATGTGTAATGTTGAGATATGTGGATAATACTTTAGAAAATGAAAAAATGATACGTGGTTAATGAACACTAAACATAAGCATTTAATGAACTCTATTATCATAATATTTATAATACAATCATATTTATAAATATGTCTCATTTTTCTCCATAATTTTTAGTCTTTTAAAATTTTTCGATCTTAAAATTTTAAGATATATTTTAGTCTTTTTGATATAAAAACATAACTCTTTCTATTTTCAGTATTATTATACTCACTCAATGCCTAATTAATATGGTTCATTCTTTTGTTAGCATGAAGTGCACATTAAAATTTATGTCATCTATTTGTTACACAATTAATAAAAAAAATTTCAATATAAACATATTTTATTGATATAAGATATACACTCTTTGTTAAGAAGTCAGAAGTTTAAATAGATTATCGTATTAGAAAAGTATAAATAACAATTACTTTTTGTTTTTTTTAATGTTGATGATGGTAAACATATTAAAAGTCTAAAATCAAATTGAATTAAAAACCCTAATTTTATGTTACGGTTATTATTTTTTTTTTTTTTAAAAAAGGCAACAACGCAAGGGTAAATTTGAAATATCATACTGTCGTGGGGGTAAATATGAAAAGAGAAGAAGGGGCATTAGTTTGAAGCTGAATATTAAAAGAATCTATTGGGCAATAATGAGAAGCCCGACTATACTGAAGAACCGCCAGTGGACCTTGGTTGGTATACATAAAGCCCAAATTTAAATTTATGTACTGAAATTTAATTTTTCTTTAATTGGAGAATCGATCTTTAAGATGATGGTTAATGACTTATCTACTAAATTATATTTATATAAAGTAAAATTTAATTATTTAAATGTGAATTTATTGAGACTATACGGTTGTGTTGCATGGATAGATTCATCTTTTTTTCTTTTTCTTTTTCTTTTTTTTTTTTTAAAAAGAAACTTCATCCAAGAACTAGCTAGGACCATAAGTCTCTACTTAAATAGTTGAGGAAAAACAACCTGGATATTAAGAGAAATCTCCAACAACTTTTTTCATAGCTAGAAGAAGAAATAGCTATAAAATAACCCTCCAATCGCCACAAAACACCATTGCACAAGCAAAACAGTAGGCTAGCCCATTCACAGAATGCGAACACCAAACGAAAGACAACACTCGAGCCGGAAAGGCCAAGACTTCGATCTCCTCAATAAAATCTAACAACTCCGACAAATCACAATTCTTATGAGCAATGATACTAATAAGATCAACACGATCCGATTCCATAGTTATCGGGGGAGGAGACCCATGATCTTCTATCAATAAAGACTTTCAAACCTCTAATCACAACAAGAGCTTGAAGGATCTTTACGAGCCACTTGATCTGCACTCTCTCATAGCCTGTCAGAATGATAGATCCAGAGGAGTTACAAACTGTTGGATCGACACCATCACGCAGTGAAAGAGTTTAGGATCCATAAGCATTCTAATTCATTAATTTTGATTGAAAAGAAACATGCTAAAAACAGAGTATAATAGGTTTCATGAACATATCTTGGCCAAACCAACGAAATCTCTATTTACAGCTGCAAAATCCTCCGAATCCTTGTGTAGACCACCACAAAATCTTCCCTACTATCCTCGTGATGCTCTAGATTGAGTTGTGGGACTCAAAATAAGCCGGAATCAAAGAGAATATGGAGAAAACTCACTGAATAGAGCCCATTGAAGAACACCTTCTTCATTCGAATTTTTTAGCAAAAACTCAGTCGATTCCTCCTTTATTCTTCACTCCAATCTCTTCAATATATTGCAGACTATCATGCAAAGAGATGTGCTGCATAGGATGCAACTCATGCTTGGAGTAAACCAAAGGAGAAGGTGGGTTCCTTGTAAGCTAGAACTTTCAAAATCCCACTTTCAATTTTGTGTATTTTTTTCAATTTCCAAAATCTATTTTGATTTTAAAATCATATTTTATTTCAAAAATAAAAAATTTATTAATTTTACAAATTAATTTCATAAATCAATTTTCTAATAAAATTAATAAATAATTATTTATACAATTTAAATAATTACAATTAATTTAATATCCAATATTAAATTAATTTTTACACAAATTTATCTTCATATATTTAAATCATATTTAAATATATATTCTCTAATTTCGTTTGATTCTAATTTGAACATTTCAAATTAACTTATCATGCTACTCTAGAGCTAATCCATTTCCGAGCTAGTAGGGGGACCTCATGGACTTACAGATCATGAGCTCCAATGATCCGAGATTAATCGGCTAAACTCATTAGACCGATATATTCCCCATTCATTAACTAATAGGTTACTCCACTAAAGCCCATAGTTGAACTCCCCTCACTGTAGAGATATTATGTCCACTCGATATAACCATGATTAGTAAGTTAACCCTTCACAGGTTGTTTGTAATAACGGCTAGGTCAAATCTCTATTTTACCCTCGAAATTACCTCTTGTTCTTTAAGTCCCCACTGATCCCCTAATGAACAATTCTTTTGCGATCCAGTCACAAAACCGACTCCCTCTCATGCCAAATGAGAGGGCGGAATCCCTTGTTCAAACTCTAGAATCATCACTTAAGGGAACAACCTCTCTACTATCCCTAAAGTGGGTCAGTGTGAATTTCCTCTTGCACCCTATGTCTCCAGCTATCTATTCAGTCTTACCCCTGAAATGGCAGTCATATTGAGTTAGCGCTGTTGAGCCAACCCTCACCTATGCAAATCTAAGGGCAATCCCAGATAAACAGAAGTTCATAGTTAGCTCAGGATTAAGGTCAAGTTACCTAGGTCATCGCTTTGAAATAGTCAGTGTTAAACAGTAAACAACGTTATAAAGTAAGAGTGACTTATTTCGTGGTCTGATCTTGTACAAACTCTTTTGCACAAGGACACCCTCACTCCTCATGTCCAACATGAACAAATTAGGATACGTTTGTAGCACTTTACAACTTCTTGTAACAACTACAGAGTAGGCCGCATCCAATAGTGTTACAAGAATAAGGTACCCAACCTTATCCACGTACTATAGATCATTTTGACTATTTACTCGAACCTGATCCACCTTTATGTCTCCACATAAAGTTCAAGTACTCATCTAATAGTCAAGGGACTTTTAAGTTTATTGGATTTCTATTCAAGCAATAGATCTATTCAATAACACCTTTATTGAATTTTCAGAATAAGCTCCATTGTTTACATACCACGAGTTTTAGGACATAAAACCCAATAAACTCCCACTTGGACTAAAACTCCAGTGGTAACTTATACATCCGATATATAAGATTGAGTTTCTGAGTTTTATAGAGAAATACAATAAACTAGGGCATCCCATACCCATCTTTTACCATTCGATATCTCTATACCCGATATTTCTCCCACTTGCCTAGGTTATCTGGTATTCCTAGTCCTACTAGGTAATTCTCAAACACTTTAGCCGAGAGAATTATTGTAAACATTTTAATATACAATAGGCTTTAGATAAAACTATAAGGGGATTGCATCTTAATCTCAATAATGGCCAGGAAGCACACTTTCCTCCTACTACATTGAGGTACTCTCAACTCTTTGAACAAGATGCATCTGACCTGTCTCAACAACTCTTTGTTAACAATCAGATCTAGAAATCTTTAAACTTTCTGTACTTTGATCTAGCCATTTAGATATCTGAATATCTACAAATGGCTTTTAACAATTTGATTCTCAACAGAGGTTACTAGAACAAACATAATTTTTGAAAATGAACATTTCATTTATCCCAAAAATATATACAATTTGTTCTATACAAGTTTTAACAATTAAATACAAATAGCAACTTCTCCCACTAGATGAGTTGAGCAAATGATCCCAGGGTCAAGTTTGCCTAGTTACCTTTTCTCTGCTCTTTTTTCGACAAGATATTGAGGGCAGTGTCTCCTCTAGTGCCCTTCTTCATTGCAATGGAAACATTTTCTTTTGCAGCGCTATCCTTGCCTTTCAATCTAGTAGGCTTCTTTTTCCCTTTCCCTTTTCCTTTCTTCACAAGAATACTTTCCTTTTTTCTTGGCAGTAGTAACATTTACTTCTGGTACCAGACTCTTTGTTCTCAATATTTTCTGGTAAGCCTGTAGCTCATTCAGCAGAGTAGTCAAATTTTATTCATTAATGCATTCAAAATTGCAAAAAACTCTTCAGTAGAGATTCTAGAATAAAACCAACTTGACTTCTCTCGTTCATGACAACACCGTTTATTTTTGCCATATTAAAGTGGACCATCATGTCCAGGACATGTTCACAAACATTAGTTCCCACTTTGATGCGATTGTTGTAAACGTACTTAATGGCATCCCTCACAGAGATTCTATAATCTCTTTGGCAGTACTCATATCCTCATACTTCTTTTGTCAACACATCAAGCTAGCAAAGATATAAGCACGGGCTATATCATTAGCCTTGACCCATCTGTCATATACATCACGAACATTTTGGTTTGTGTTAGAGCTAGGAATGGGAGGACAATCCTCAGTTGAGACAAACCGCAAATCGTCTATCACAAGTATCGTGTTCAAATTTGATTTCTAATTCACATAATTATCCCCAATAAATTTATTTGACGCCAACACTTGTATTATTGAACTTGTCATTCTGAAATTTAAATATCCAATCAAGTCTTAACAATTTTAATAATTTACCCAAGATTATTCTTTTGCAACGATACTACATCAAGACATTATTGACTAAATACTACCTCCAGAATAACTCATATTCCGATAGTCATTTAGGTACCGCTTTTGGCCAGACATTATTAATACTTAATAATTCTGTAAGTGTAGACCCGCCATTTTCGGATCTTATAGAACGGTATGAGTATCGCTCCGAAATGGAAAACAATACCCAAGACGGAACTATAAAACCCTATTCATTTTATTGAAGCCTGAGTTATTCCGAATCCTATGTTACAACCCTCTGTGGGGATAGCCGTCGTTAAACGACTAGCAAAGGGCCGCTTAAAGCTAACCAGCAGGCACAACATAAGAATCTCATGGTTCAGACTAATGGAGGAGACTGTAGGATATGTTGACACATTTTCTTCACCCACTTACTATGAACTACTTCCTCCGTTCACCTTGGTATTGACGCATACATCCGTTCTTCGTAGGGAGGTCACTTCCAGGGTGACACAAAACGTCATATGAATCTCACAGTGTGAACTACGTGGAGACGTGGCAGTTGAAATCATACACTAGATTTATGTTCGAATAACTTCCCCTTATTCACCCGAGTCTAAATTTAAGCTAAAAAATACTCTCCGTAGGGAGGTCACTTCCAGGGTGACACGAAGTACCATTTAAATCCAGACTGTGAACTCTTAGGGACGCGAGAGCTAAGAATAACATACCGCGTATGTTATTAATCTCCCATTGAAATTTTCTAATAACTCTATCATATAGAAGTTATTCACTACCATTGAAAGGTTCTAATGTTTGGGTAACCTTGTACTTAGGTTCTTTTCCAGCTAATAAAAATAACCCTAAGTCTATATGGTTTATCCATGTATAACTCTTATAAATGGACTTAAACCTATGATGTCTAGGTGATAAACGCTTTTATTACCTCACATTGCTTACGAATACTCATAAAATTGGTTACCAACGCTCAATTATTCAGCCATAATCCCAAAGTAGGAGGTGTTCCGTAGACCATCAACTTAAATACCCCCAACCTTCGACAGGATTATATATCGGTTGAGTCTATAACCCTAGTTTTACAAGTTTAATGACTGTTGAGGAAAATTTGGGTGAACGCAATATTGTGTGCTGTATGCATTAATCTAATATGTAATGACCATGCGCTCCTATCACAAGTTTTCTTGCCTTCTCGCCAAGTATAACAAAAACGCAAGTATCTCGGGTAATCTGAGGTCGAACACAGAGACTTGTCACTCAATAATGCTTGTGAAGCAATGCGTTTGAGGCGATGAATAAAAGTAAAAAGAAGAAGTTTAATAGATTACACACTACTCCTACTCCTAACTAAACAGATTGAGCAATAGAAGACTTGCGATGAGAATTGGTAGATACACAACAACTGTTAACGCATAGTAACGTTTATTATCTTAAATCAAAACTTGCGATGAGTAATCCCAGCTTGTCACATTAACGCATCGCACACCTCTCGGTGGTCAGCCGCATGACTATATCTCTGTAGTGCATGGTTGCGTCGAGCATAAGACCGTGCCTATCTCTATGAAAAATGCATAGTTTGCTTTAGTGCATTCCATCACTTACCTTCTCAAGCAGTTAGATGCAGCTAATTAACTTATAGACAAGCTTTGCAGCAACCCATCGACAAGCGTTGCTACAACCTTTCACCAAGCAAAGAGGATTAACTCACTATACTCGCACAACGCACACCTCTCGGTGGGTTGCTACATGCGTCCTATCTCTAGGCTACACGATTAAGTATGCGATCGCCTTTGAGAAATAAACGATGAAGGTAAACGATGATAAAAATAAAGACGATGAAGAAGATGGCATCGAAGGAATCAAGATATGCATTGATTACAAAGTGTCTTAATATCTTAAGTTAAAATGTAATATAATATAGAGTTTAGAGAAGAAATGAAAGGCTCTGCGTCAAGGCTGCTGGTGGTGCCATGGATGGATGGTGGAGACGTCTCTCTCTCGAGCTCTATCTCCGACGAAAGCTCCGGTCGTCACTCGGATTGGTTTATGGAGATGAAGAATCCTCACAAAAAATCTCGCTCATGCCCTTATCTGTGATCGCAAACCTCTGCCTTAAGGTAGAAATTCAGATCTCTTGAAATAAAGGTCCAAAGGGCTATTTATAGAGTTTAAACGCCGACAGTAATCATGCCGACAACAATCATGATTGCGTTATCTCTCACTGCTGCCTTTGTCGCGGTATGGGCAATGTCACATCATCTTATCTTGTTGATACTTCCAAAGTATGCGTCCGAGCTTGATTCAACTGAAATATCAACGCATTCTACCCATCTTGCGATCACCCTTCTATTTAAGGTTATCACTCCGTGGCCACAATCTCCAAGTGATTACTGCATTCGTTTGACGACCGCAACTTCCATGCGACGGACGCATTCGATCATCACAACTTCCAGCTCATGCTTGTCTTCAAGCATGCGTTATACTCAAGAATTTCTTAGCTCACCTTCTAGCGTTCCTTTGCGATGACCAGCCTCCCAGAATATAATTTATTCGTACCTCTAACCATGGCCGCAATGCTCTCCTCCATTTTGGCTTCTTCTTCAAAGAAATCTTTTCTAAACTTAAATTCGACAAGCCTTTGCTCAAAAACTTTTTATTCATTCTTCGCAACTTTGTGTTCAGCTCTTGAGAATGCGTTCGTTCAAAACAAATCAAGATTATGCGATTATTTATTCGAATGCGACGTTGAACCTAGTTACACTCTTCGTTTTGGCTTACCCCAACGTGTGTCATGCGGGTATCCAACTTCGGTTGCGTTCCATATTCAACTCAACTCATGTCTTGCTTAATTTGGCTTGCGCCAGACAGAGGAGTTGTGCATATGCGTTGATCCTAGCGACTTACCTTCATTTTGGCTTGCCCCCACGGGTGTCATGCGGACATCCAACTACGGATAAGTGCCTTTCATTACTTAACTCTTATCAACATGGGTTTCCCCATTGCGTTGACAGTGGAATATTATTTTTAAAATTCTTTTTTTTATAGGAATGATCACAATGTAATGAACGCAATTCTTCGAGACGCTGCCATCCCCAAACTTAGAGGTTGGTAACATTCTCACCGCAAGCTAAAAAAAATTCAACAGGAATGTGGTAACAAATGTTTGAGCAAGGGTTTGCACATAATAAAACTCAGATTGTCAAAATTTAAAGAGGCTATTAAAAGTAAAGAGCGCCTTGCGATGCCTAGTTAGTGGATGCGGTGTACCATCATCGATGCATCGCAAAGGAACGCAATCAGACAGGGAGAATTTCAAAAGGATAATACATAAAAGATAACAAAAAAAGAACCTTAAGTAGAAATACACATGCGATAATGCATTGAAGTTCATGCGATTGAAGCCATGCGTTGAAGGATGAGGGGGATTCTTCCGTTGTAACTGTGCACTGAAGAGAGTTATTATCGCACCTACAAGGAGCAAACGCACCACAACCAAGGAATCTGCCGCATATCCAAAATAACAATAATAAAATAAATAAAGTTAACTAGGAAAGCAAAGTAAAGATAGAGTAGAAGACGTCCTTGGAGAAATTGGAGTGAAGCCACTACAAGGAGTCTTCCATGCAGAAGATTTGATCTCAACTGCTTAGGTCGAGACTCGTTGTCCTGACCATTGAAGCATCCAGCAATTGTTGGACATATGATGGTTGACATGTGCCTAAGATTGCTTCCAGCTCATGCGACAGATAACCTTTCTATCTCGGGGTCAATATTGACTTTCGACGCATCACCTATACTTTAAATATTGTTTGCAACTTGGTCGCACAAGCTACAATACGCCCAAGATTAAAAGGGGTGCCTGCGAAAACACAAAACTTAAAAAACTATTAACTGCCAAGTCCCCAGCAACGGCGCCAAAAACTTGTTGAGGAAAATTTGGGTGAACGCAATATTATCTGTGCTATATGTCTTAAGCTATGCGTTTAAGCCCATGCGTCGGAGGTCATGCGTTGGAATAGAAAGTATGCGTTAATCTAATATGCAATGACCATGCGTTCCTATCATAAGTTTTCTTGCCTTCTCGCCAAGTATAACGAAAACGCAAGTTTCTCGGGTAATCTGAGGTCGAACACAGGGACTTGTCACTCAATAATGCTTGTGAAGCAATGTGTTTGAGGCAATAAATAAAAGTAAAAAGAAGAAGTTTAATAGATTACACACTACTCCTACTTCTAACTAAACAGATTGAGCAAAGGAAGACTTGCGATGAGAATTGGTAGATACACAACAATTGTTAACGAATAGTAACGTTTATTATCTTAAATCGCTCGAGTAATCCCAACTTGTCACACTAACGCATCACACACCTCTCGATGGTCAACCGAATGACTATATCTAGTGCATGGTTCCGTCGAGCATAAGACCATGCCTATCTCTAGGAATAATGCATACTTTGCTTTAGTGCGTTCCATCACTTACCTTCTTAGGCAGTTAGATGTGGCTAATTAACTTATAGACAAGCTTTCCAACAACCCATCGATAAGTGTTGCTACAACCTTTCACCAAGCAAAGAGGATTAACTAACTATACTTGCACAACGCACACCTCTCGGTGGGTTGCTACATGCGTCCTATCGAGGCTACACAATTAAGTATGCAATCGCCTTTGAGAAATAAACGATGAAGGTAAACGATGATAAAGATAAAGACGATGAAAAAGATGGCATCGAAGGAATCAAGATATGCATTGATTACAAAGTATCTTAATATCTTAAGCTAAAATGTAATACAATACAGAGGTTAGAGAAGAAATGAAAGGCTCTATGTCAAGGCTGCTGGTGGTGCCATGGATGGATGGTGGAGACGTCTCTCTCGAGCTCTATCTCCAGCGAAAGTTCCGGTCGTCACTTGAACTGGTTTATGGAGATGAAGAATCCTCACAGAAAATTTCGCTCATGCTCTCATCTGTGATCGCAAATCTCTGCCTTAAGGCAAAAATTCGGATATCTTAAAATGAATGTCCAAAGGGCTATTTATAGAGTTTAAACGACGAAAGCAATCATGATTACGTTATGTCTCACTACTGCCTTTGTCACGGTATGGGCAATGTCACATCATCTTATTTTGTTGATACTTCCAAAGTATGCGTCCGAGCTTGATTCAACTGAAATATCAACGCATTCTACCCATCTTGCGATCACCCTTCTATTTAAGGTTATCACTTCGTGGCCACAATCTCCAAGTGATTATTGCATTCGCTTGACGACCGCAACTTCCATGCGACGGACGCATTCGATCATCACAACTTCCATGCGATGGACGCATGCGATCATCACATACATTCGTCTATGCGATAGCTCGGTTTTCAGCGCATGCATTTGATTTTGTGATCGCTTATTTTCAGCGCATGCATTTGATTCCTGCGGTAGCTACAAAAATAGACACTTTGGCACAGAATAACGCATAATATTGGGGTTAATGAGGATTTAGGTGCTGATCGGCTCAAAACTCAATTTTTCACAAATTCTAAGTATTATCACTGCATTTTCAACTTGTTAGCCCTCATAATTCTAAATAAAAGGCTTATAATAACTGGCATTTCTGCCAGTTATCAATGACCTATTTTAACTAATTAAAACAAGTGGTTAACCTACATAAGCATGCAACTGTTATTTGTTATGGATTTTAAATGTCTATCCCAATTTTATAACAGCTTATAAAACTTTAGACATGCTAAACATCCATAACATACAGGCATTCAATATCTAATATAACACTTATATTAAATACAAGAAACCCTAACATGCATGCTATATATTATAACAAATTATAACATACTTTCAATGCATGTTGCATGCTTTCTATAGTGAGATTTTAAATCTAAATGGTATACTATATGCACATACAAGATTTATTGAATTATAACATACATCCAATGCATAAATAATTAAACACGTACTGATATGGTTTTAGTTTTGGCAAAAACAAGCAAACAAAAGCCTAACTTATTACAAAAATAGCTTCAACACCGTTTGAACCGGTCCAAAACTGCTTGAACTGGACCCGAATCGTCTGAACCGGACTAGCAGAGATTGAACTGGACAACTATAAACCATTTGAAGCTGAACTGGACCAGACCTTAAGAGAACCGGTTGAACTGGCTTCTCTTGCTCTCGCCAAAATCTCATCAATTCAGATCGTTAAGCATTGACGACCATCGTCATACATTTGGCTCGATCGTTTAGCGCTTGCTCGATCGTTTAGCAACCAACGCCTATCATTTAACAAAGCTACACGATCATATAGTGTTCGCCTTCTATCATATAGTGTCATCGTCTAGCGTCGGAGGATGCTACACGATCGCTTAGTGTCAAACACTATCGCATAGCTCCATCGTTTAGCACCGCGTCTTGATCGTTTAATGCGCGCCCTAGGTAAACGATCGCCTAGTGCTATCGTATAACACTCGACGCATCGCTCCCCTGCTGCTCATAGGTAAACGATCGTGTAAGTGATCGCTCAACGCCATTACATAGTTCTTCGCCACATCGTTTAGCTCCCGATCAAAGGTAAACGATCATGTAAGCGATCACTCAACACCATCACATAGCTCTTTTCTTCATCGCTTAGCTCCCAATCGAAGCTATACGATCGTGTAGTGCCATCGCATAGCAAAACAACGCATAGTTTAGCTCCTGAGGTAGATGATTGTCTAGCGCACAACACCTAAACGATTAATGCCCGAAGCTACACGATTGTTTAGCTTTTCCTTCATATCGTCTAACACATGAAGCTGAACGATCGTTTAGCTACTGAAGCTTAATGACGATATGAACAGTGGTTGATCATCTGGAATCTGCAACTCGGCCCCTTCGCTTGTTTCTTCGAATTACAACTTAATTTCAACTTTAATGACTCCAAATAAATTACAGACTCTTAGGAAGACATAAAAGCTCATCAAGTAAGAGCCAATTATAAATTTAAATGGGAAATCAAAGAGAAATTAAATGCCAAAACTCAGAAAACCATATCATTACAGCAGTTTCATATTTTCATACAAAACACCCACCAAACCAGAATTAATTCAAACTGAATGCTTATAAGATGCTCTGATACCAATTGTTGGATCGACACCATCACGCAGCGAAAGAGTTCAGGATCCATAAGCATTCTAATTCATTAATTTTGGTTGAAAAGAAACATGCTAAAAACATAGTATAATGGGTTTTATGAACATACCTTGGCCGAACCAACAAAATCTCCATTTTCAGCTGCAAAATCCTTTGAATCCTTGTGTAGACCACCACAAGATTTTCCCTACTATCCTCTTGATGCTCTAGATTGAGTTGTGAGACTCAAAATAAGCTAGAATCAAAGGAAATACGGAGAAAGCTCACTGAACAGAATCCATTGAAAAACACCTTCTTCATTTGAAGTTTTTAGCAAAAACTCAGTCGGTTCCTCCTTTATTCTTCACTCTAATCTCTTCAGTATATAGCAGACTATCATACAAAGAGATGTGCTGCATGGGATGCAACTCATGCTTGGAGTAAACCAAAGGAGAAGGTGGGTTCCTTGTAAGCTAGTTAAAGATGAACTTTTAAAAACCCATTTTCAATTTTGTGTATTTTTTCACTTTCCAAAATCTATTTTTATTTTAAAATCATATTTTATTTCTAAAATAAAAAAATCATTAATTTTACAAATTAATTTCATAAGTTAATTTTCTAATAAAATTAATAAATAATTATTTAAAAAATTTAAATAATTACAATTAATTTAATATCCAATATTAAATTAATTTTTACACAAATTCATCTTCATATATTTAAATCATATTTAAATATATTTTCTCCAATTTTGTTTGATTCTAATTTGAATGTTTCAAATTAACTTATCACGCTACTCTAGAGCTAATCCATTTTCGAGCTAGTAGGGATACCTTATGGACCTACAGATCATAGGCTCCAACGATCCGAGATTAATCGACTAAACTCATTAGACCGATCTAACCCCATTCGTTAACTAATGGGTCACTCCACTAAAGCCCATAGTTGAACTCCCTTCACTATAGATATATTATGTCCATTTGTTATAACCATGATTAGTAAGTTAACCCTTCACAGGTTGTTCGTAATAACGGCTTGGTCAAATCTCTGTTTTACCCTCAAAATTACCTCTTGTTCCTTAAGTCCACACTGATCCCCTAATGAACAATTGTTTTGTAATCCAGTCACAAAATCGAGTCTCTCTCATGCCAAATGAGAAGGCGGGATCCCTTGTTTAAGCCCTAGAATAAGCAATTAAGGGAACAACCTCTCTACTATCCCTAAAGCGAGTATAAGTGAATTCCCTCTTGCACCCTATTCCCCAGCTATCTATCCAATCTTACCCCTGAAATGGCAGTCATATTGATCCGGCGTTGTTGAGCCAACTCTCAACTATGCAAATCTAAGGGCAATCCCAGATAAACAGGAGTTTATAATTAGCTCAGGATTAAGGTCAATTTACCTAGGTCGTCACTTTGAAATAGTCAGTCTTAAATAGTAAACAACGTTATAAAGTAAGAGTGACTCATTTCGTGATCCGATCTTGTACAAACTCTTTTGCACAAGGACATCCTCACTTCTCATGTTCAACATGAACGAATTAGGATCACTTCATTTGTAGCACTTTACAACTCCTTGTAACAACTACAGAGCATGCCGTATCCAATAGTGTTACCAGAATAAAGTACCAAACCTTATCCATGTACTATAAATCATTTTGACTATTTAATCGAATCTGATCCACATTTATGTCTCTACATAAAGTTCAAGTACTCATCCAATAGTTAAGGGACTTTTAGGTTTATTGGATTTCTATTCAAGCAATAGATTTTTTCAATAACACCTTTATTGAATTTTCAGAATAAGCTCCGTTGTTTACATACCACGAGTTTTAGGACATAAAACCCAACACAAACCACCCAGTTTATCCTACCTACTTCCTCGAGGTCATTCAAAGAAGCGTTAGTGTTGATCTTCAAGAGTCCAGCATCAAGTGGGGCCCATTGCACATGACTCATCAGAATCTCCCTCTTGCTTGAGAAAGACCCTTTGCAATTGTTCCCAACAAACTCCTCCTCGCAATGAGATCCTATCTATCAAATATTTTCGCTATGGGGTCAGGCCACTCGACTTTGTATGATTCCTATAACTCCACATATCTTATAGAAGGATGGTTGTGGTGTCCTGATCAGAACCTTTAAGCTTTTTCATTATCCCGATCCAACAGTCTACCAAACTTCAGCAATCCCTGAAACCAACTGAAAAACCAAATAAGGAAGAGAAGAAAGAAAGCCAAATATTTTTTGAGAACTTGATTCAACATATTTCTTGCAAAATAAACAAAGGAGATTAGTAACAACTTCTCTTTTGATAATGTTACCAAGAGTGGTCAAGGAGTTTGAAAGAGACTTCTACACCATAAGTTTCACCTTTTGGGGCACCCCAGGATTCCACACTAACTTCTAAAAGGGCTTGTTCTTAAGGAAATCAAAGCCAGAGACTTGCAATCTCCCTTCCAAATTAGTCGCTAAAGTGTACGAACTCTTAACCGAGAAACAATCTTTGGGGTCCATGTCCCATATAATATCATCAGCTTCCCCATGTCCCCAAAGTGGGACACTAAGAATAGACTATGCATCACTGGGGAGAAATTTGTTCATAACCAAATCAGATAACGATCACATCCCTATAATAATTACTTTTAATTTTACCTAGTTTTCGAGTATCTAGTCATAGTTTATGTTACACCACAAAATGAAGGTAAAAAATTCGTTTGACGTTCTTGGGTACCTAACATTTTGGGGGAAAAAAAACCCAAAGCAAGACACTAAGCAATGCTTCAAAGAGATAGAAAAAGAGAAAATAATTTGATTTCTTTTCTTGTTGGTAACCAAGACTGTCCATGGATCATGCACACTGGATCCATCCAACCCAAGTTGGCTACCATTCTCAAATATAAAGATTCAAAGTGGTTTATAATTTATTGAGTGCTTAGTATATCTCTCGCATTTGTGTACAAACTAATGCAGACAAGTAACACCAATAGTCAATCTATTTTCATCAATCAAACAGTGGGAGTAAGAAGTATGGGATATGTTTGGTGCACGTCTCAATACTCTAAGGCACTTCGAAGGAAAATTTACATATTAGTTGAAGGAATCGAATTCCTCGGGGAAGCGTATGAACGCCAAGCGAGTGAAAATTTTAAAAACAACAAAAATACAGGGAAGAACATACATATATGAACTACAAGATAAATAATTTAAAACCTATAAGCATCAAATTCTATAGAGAGGAAGAGGAAAAGAAGAAATTACCCTTGTAGAATATTTCAAGATTTTTTCTCTCCTCGAACTCACAATCTCTTCTCTATGCGAATACATGAACACTTCCAAAACATGAACATAAAAAGCCAAAACCACATGATACCACTACATAGTGACCTTGCTATTCTCTGACAAGAAATTAAGTTGTGGGATTTCTTTAGAGGTTTTGGAAAGGGAAAGATAAATTGTAGAGAGGTTTGAGAGAATAATTTTGAGAGAGAATTATTGATAAAAGTCACGTTCTTTTTTAACTTCTCTTTCTATATTCTAAAAATACAAATTAAGAGGAAGAGGGATAGGGAAGGAGTTACTATAACTCCCACCCACATGTATGAGAATCTCCTCTATAATGGGGAGTTATAAAACAGTATTATATTATCATATAATATAATATACATTATGATTAATTAATTAACTTACTTAATCAATCATATAATATACATTTTAGTTACATTAAAATGCATATATCTCTTTTAATCTATAGTTTTAATATAAATCATATTCATATTAAATTTTAATCTATAGTATTTATATGAATGTCATTCATATTAATAATGTTTGAATCTTATTAAAATATTTATCACATATTGTATAGTTTTAACTATAAATCATATTTATAATTAACTATATATTATAATGTATACTTTATTAACCACATTAATATAATTAAAACCTTTAATCCCTTTAAATAATTTGAACAATTCAAATTATTCCAAAAAAAAAAAAAAATCATTGTTTTACCCTTAGTAAGCTAATAAGGGAATCTTATAGACCTACAGATTAGAAGCTCCAAAGATATAAGATAAATTAATTAAATTCTTTAATTAAACTAATCAACATTCGTTAGCTGTCAGTGACTTCACTAAAGACCAACAGTTGTACTCTTCGCACTATAGATATATTTTTGTGTCCACGGATACAACCAGTCAATAGTAAGTTAACCCATCACAAGTTGCTTTAACTGCTGCTAGATCAAATTATTATTTTACCCCTATAGTTACATCTAACTCCTTAAGTACCATCAATCCCTCTAATGAACACTTTGTTATAGTACAACTATAAACTAGACCTCTCTTTGACCAGTTCGAGGGTGAGGCGCTTCAATGTTGAAGACTTGGAATTAGCCTTTAAAGGAGTAATTCATCTACTTACCCTAAAACTGGAAACGAGTGAATTCCAGCTTAGCTATGTTCCCAGCTCCTTACTCGGACAAATCACCAAAATAGTAGACTTATTGAGTCGGTGAATTTAGCCACTCTCTCACACACATATCAAAGGATCGCCCTCATAGACAGGAGTTCACTACTCACTCAGGAATAAGGTCAAGTCACTTATGGTCATCCTAGTGAAATGTGAACCTCTTCAAGTAACAGTGTTATAAAGAGAGACTAATCATTTCGCGGTCTGGTCTTATACAAACTCTTTCTATAGGATATCCCCACTCACATTTCTCAACATGAACGATTAGGATCATATCGTTTGTAATATTTTACAACTACTGTAACAATTACAAAGTGGGTCGTATGCGTAATGTCACTAGGATAAGGTATCCAACCTTATTCATATACTACATACCATTTAGGTTATTACGTAAAAATAATCTACCTGTATGTCAACCATATACATGTTTAAATTGCATAAAATAACCTTGGTGAAGGGAACTCGACATGAGGAGATCCTTGAGCGGAAGCGGATCGTCCAAATTCCATTAATTATTGAAAACATAATTTATAGTAAACATACAATAGATATATGCATTTAAAATTAAATTACAGTATGCTTTTAAACAAGAAATAAGTTCAGGAGATGTAAGCTTTGAAGAACCTTTCTTCACGAATCTCTCAAACAATCACGAGCGGAATTCCTTCCTCTCGCACAGACACTACTAGTCGAGAACTCTCTATATTCTCTTTTGGGATTAAAGAATTCAAGCAGGAGTTGTGGGCTTTGCTTGAATCCTTGGTAGAGGGAAGAAGAAGGAGAGGATGAGATTTTTCTCAAAGAACTCTTCTCTTAGACACAGAACACTGGAAGGAGATGATCTCTCTACAACCAATTTGAAAAATACATTAATTATCTTAAGAGAATGTGGGAAAGAGTTATAACTCCTTATCTTTTATTAATTTCAAATAAATAAATAAAATAGAATATATAATAACTACTTTATTATATATATACACTATATGTTATATCAAATATAATATATAGCCTTTAGTTTTATATTGCATCAAATACAACATAAACTATAGATTTGATTCTCTCTCAACTATACGTGACATTTAATATAAATTGCATTTATATTAAATCCATTGATATAAATTATATTTGGATCATATCCAAGTATTTCACTCCTCTCAATATAAATCATTTTTATATTTAATTACATGAATCTCATTCATATAATTGGTATTTGAATCATATTCAAATTTCTCTCATAATGTATCAAATACACTATAATTAATTATATTATATATAATTATTTCCCTCAATTAATTTGAACACTTCAAATTAATCCAAAGATTAAATCCCTGTTGAGCTATAGTGGGGATCTTATGGTCTTATAGATTAAAGCTCCAACGGTACGTGGATAAATAATTAAACTCTTTAATTAAATTACCCAACATCCGTTAACTGCCGATCACTCCACTAAAGATCGACAGCTGCACTCTTTGCACTACAGATAAATTTCTGTGTCCATTGGATATAACCAATCAATAGTGCAATGACCCTTCACAATTGCTCATAAGTACAACTGGGCTAAAATACTGTTTTGCCCCTGTAGTTACATCTAACTTCTTAAGTACCATTGATTCCTCTAATGAACAATAAGTCATAGTCCCACTATGACCAAGTCTTTTCGGGCTAGGAGAGGGTGTGGCCACTATGTTCAAGACCCGGAATCAGCATTTAAAGGAGCAATTTATCTACTTGTCCCTACATCGGGGAAGAAGTGAATTTCGTCTTGTGTAGCTGAGTTCCCAGCTCTTCAGTTAGACAAATCCCCAAAATGGTAGGCTTGTTGAGTTGGCAATCTGGCCACTCTCACCTATACAAATCAAAGGATCGCCTTCATAAGTAGGAGTTCACAACTCACTAAGGATCCAGGTCATGTCACCTATGGTCATCCTAGTGAAATATAATTCTCTATATTAATGGCGTTATATAAAAAGACTGACTCTTTATTATTAACGGTTTTATATAAACTCTTTATATAGGATACCCCCACTCGCATGTCTCCACATGAATGATCAGGATTGGATCATTTGTAGCACTTTACAACACTTGTAACACCTACAAAGCGAGCCGTATCCGTATTGTCACCAGGATAAGGTACCCAACCTTATCCGTCTACTACAGACCATTTAGGTTATTATTTAAACAAGATCCACTTGTTTGTCTCTACATACTTGTTTATGTTACATGAAATAACCTTGGATCTTAGTTTATTGGATTGAGTATATGCTTATAAAATAACACTTATTTTATTAATAACAATATGTTTATACAGAGTTTACAAACTACGAGATTTACAAGGAGATTTAGGACACCATTCCCAACAATCTCCCACTTGTCCTAAAGCATAGGGAGACTAATGTACAATACAAATAAAGTACAAAATACAATAAACTAGGGCATACACTATACCCCAGTACTATCTCCCACTTGCCTTAGACAATGTGTTGCATATCTCGTAGACCCAGACATTGTGCTTCGATGCGATCTTTGTGACAATCACATCACCGCGATGCATAATCTCTCAGATCAAATGATATTTTTGTTCTATGTGCTTGCCTCTTCGGTGACTCTTAGGTTCTTTATATTTTTCCACAACACCACTGTTATCACAATAAAGTGTGATGGGCAAAGACATATTTGGAACAACTTCCAAATCAGTAAGAAACTTCTTAAGCCAAATAGCCTCTTTAGCAACTTCACAATCAGCTATGTATTCGACTTCTATAGTAGAGTCTACGATGCATCCTTGCTTGATGCTTCTCCATACTATAGCTACTTCATTCAGAGTGAACACTGACCCTAATGTGGATTTTTTAGAATCCCGATCAGTCTGAAAGTCAGAGTCTGTATATCCTATAAGGATCAAATCTTTATCTCCATACACGAGCATATAGTCCCTCATTCTCCAAAGATACTTGAGAATCATTTTGACTGCCTTGTATGATCTAATCTTTGATTGGACTGACATCGACTGACAATCTCTACTGCATAGCAAATGTCAAGTCTAGTACATAACATTGCATACATAAGACTACCCATAACCGATATATAGGGAATCCATCTCATTTTCTCAACCTCCTGAGGAGTCTTAGGACATCGTTCTTTACACAATACAATTCCATGCCTGAAAAGTAATATACCCTTTCTAGAATTGTGCATCGAATATCTGACAAGCATCTTATCAATATACGATGCATGAGACATGGCCAACCTTTTGTTCTTACGATCCCTTATAATCTGGATCCCTAGAAAAAACTACACCTCTCCCAAATCTTTCATTTGGAATTGGGCGGCTAGCCATTTCTTAACATTAGTCAGAAAACCTACATCATTCCCAATGAGTAGGATATCATCCACATACAGCACAAGGAAAACTACTAAGCTGTTGATGATTTTCTTGTAAACACGAGGCTCATCAACATTCTGATCAAAGCCATAAGATTTGATCACAGTATCAAATCTTATATTTCAATATCGAGATGCTTGTTTCAGTTCATAAATAGTCCGATTAAGCTTGCAAACCTTTTGCTCTTGATCTTGTTCAATGAATCCTTATGGTTGAATCATGTAGATGATTTCTTCAAGATTACTATTAAAAAAGGCAGTCTTGACGTCCATTTTCCATATCTCATAGTCATAATATGTGGCTATGTATAAGAGAATCCTGATAGATTTTAACATGACAACAGGTGAGAAAGTTTCTTCATAGTCCACTCATTCAACCTAGGTATAACCCTTTTGTTGGGATTAGTGTTCTAATGCTCCTGGAGTCTCGTTGTTTATAATGATACACATTGTTTTATGAATAAAATAACAGTTATTTCATTCTAAAATTTACTCATATCCAATAAACAAAGCTCCATGGTCATCTTATGTAAATTTAAGCATATATATGTGATATATAAGTGGATCATGCCTTAAGTGATAACCTAAATAGGTCTATAGTATAAGGGTTAAGGTTGGATACCTGATCCTGGTGACACTACGAATAATGCCTACTTTGTAGAGGCTTGCAAGTGTTGTAAACTACTACAGATGGTAGATCCTAACCATTCATGTGGAGACAAGCGAGTGAGGTGTCCTATACAAAGGGTTTGTATAAGACCGGACCACGAGATGACTAGACTTTGTATATAACGTCGTTGATACTGGAGACTTACATCTCACCTATGTAGGATTGTATCAATAGTAGCAGAAGCACAAGGATCATCTAAGCACTCAAATTCAATAATTTTGGCAAAATATAAAATATGCTTTTGCAAAAAAAAGTGAGTTTCAAGACCTCTTGTAGAACTTCTTCAAAGCTCCTTCACCGACTGCTATCTTCTTCAAATCTTGTTGTAGACCACCTCAAGATCTTCCACACTATTCTCTTGGTGCTCTAGATTGAGTTGTGGGACTTAAAACAAGCTTGAATCAAGGGTAGAAGAAGAAAAGCTTAATGCAGAAAATCAGCTGAAGAACTCTTTCTTCAAACCAAATTTTCTCTCAAAATCTCTATAGATTGCATGCTCGATTTTCACTCCAATCTCTTCATTATATTGCAGATCAACATGCAAAGAGAAGAGTTGCATGAGTTGCAGCTCATGCTTGGAGAAGACAAGGCCAAGATATTGTTGGATCTACACCAGCACGCAGCGGAAGAAATCAGGATCCATAAGCACTCTAGTTCATTAATTTTGGTTGAAAAAAACATGCTAAAAATAGAGTATAATGGGTTTCATGAACATACTTTGGCTGAACCAACAAAATCTCCATTTTCAGCTGCAAAATCCTCCAAATCCTTGTGTAGGCCACAAGATCTTTCTTTCTATCCTTTTGGTGCTCTAGATTGAGTTGTGGGACTCAAAATAAGTTGGAATCAAAGGGAATATGGAGAAAACTCACTGAATAGAACCCATTGAAGAACACATTCTTCATCCGAATTTTTCAGCAAAAATTCAGTGAGTTCTCCACTCTTTCTTCAGTCCAATCTCTTCAATATATTGCAGACTATCATGCAAAGAGATGTGCTACATGAGATGCAGTTCATGCTTGGTGTAAAGTAAAGGAGAAGGTGGGTTCCAAGTAAACTACTTTGAAGATGAAAAACCCATTTTCACACATTTGTGTGATTTTTCATTTTCCAAAAATACAAATTGATTTTAAAATAATATTTTATTTCTAAAATCAATATTTATAAATTTTACAAATTAATTTCAAAAATTAATTTTCTAATAAAATTAATAAATAATTACTTAAACAATTTAAATAATTCTAATTAATTTAATATCTATTATTAAATTAATTTTTACACAAATTCATCTTCATATATTTAAATCATATTTAAATATATTTTCTCCAATCTTGTTTGATTCTAATTTGAACGTTTCAAATTAACTTATCACACTACTCTAGAGTTATCCATTACCGAGCTAGTAGGGGGACCTCATGGACCTACAGATCATGGGCTCCAACGATCCGAGATTAATCGGCTAAACTCATTAGACCGATCTAATCCCCATTCATTAACTAATGGGTCACTCCACTAAAACCCATAGTTGAACTCCCCTCATTTTAGATATATTATGTCCAATCGATATAACCATGATTAGTAAGCTAACCCTTCACAGGTTTTTCGTAATAACGGCTTGGTCAAATCTCTGTTTTACCCCCGAAATTACTTATTGTTCCTTAAGTCCCCCCTGATTCCCTAATGAACAATTGTTTTGTGATCCAATCACAAAATCGAGTCCCTCTCATACCAAATGAGAGGGCGGGATCCCCTGTTCAAGCCCCAGAATCAGCACTTAAAGAAACAATCTCTCTACTATCCCTAAAGCGGGTAGGAGTGAATTCCCTTTTGCACCCTATGTCTCCAGCTATCTATCCAGTCTTACCCCTAAAATGGCAGTCATATTGGGTCAGCGCTGTTGAGCCAACCCTGACCTATGCAAATCTAAGGGCAATCCCGAATAAACAGGAGTAGGTCGTATCCAATAGTGTTACTAGAATAAGGTACCCAACCTTATCCATGTACTATAGATCATTTTGACTATTTATTCGAATCTGATCCACCTTTATGTCTCCACATAAAGTTCAATTACTCATCCAATAGTCAAGGGACGTTTAGGTTTATTGGATTTCTATTCAAGCAATAGATCTATTCAATAACACCTTTATTGAATTTTCATAATAAGCTCCATTGTTTACATACCACGAGTTTTAGGGCATAAAACCCAACATATATTGCTTCATGTGTGAGCTACTTAGGTGATGGATAATGGAAAAACCCTTTTTTCCATTTTGTATGTTTTTTAGTTTTTACTTTTCCAATTTTATCTAAAATTAAAATTTGATTTTATAAAATTTATTTTGATTTTTAAAAAATTAAAATATTAATTAATTTCATAAATTAATTATTAAATAAAACTTAATTAATTTAATATCAAATATTAAATTAATTTTAACACATATCCATCTTTATATATTTAAATCATATTTAAATATATAAATTCTCCTATTCCGTTTAATTCTAAAATTAAACATATAATTGTATCTCATATAATTACTAATTCCCTTAATTCTAATTTGAACGTTTCAAATTAACTTATCACACTATTCTAGAGCTAGTCTGTTACGAGCTAGTAGGGGGACCTCGCGGACCTACAGATCATGGGCTCCAACGATTCGAGATTAATTGGCTAAACTCATTAGACCAAATTATTCCCCATTCTTTAACTAATGGGCAACTCCACTAAAGCCCATAGTTGCACTCCCCTCACTGTATATATATTATATCCACATGCTTTAACCATAATCAGCAAGTCGACCCTTCACAGGTTGTTCGTAATAACGGCTGGGTCAAATATCTGTTTTACCCCCGAGATTACATCTTATTCCTCAAGTCCCTACTGATTCTCTAATGAACAACTGGTTTGTGATACAATCACCAAACCAAACTCTCTCAGCCTAGTGAGAGGGTGGGGCCCCTTGGTCAAGACCTGGATTTAGTACTTGAGAGAACAACCTTTCTCCTATCCCTAAATCGGGTAGGTGTGAACTCCATCTTGCACCCTATGTCCCTAACTATCTATTCGGTCTTACCCCTGAAATGGGAGTCTTATTGAGCCACCGCTGTTGAACCAATCCTCAACTATGCAAATCTAAGGGAAATCCCGAATAAACAGGAGTTCATAGTTATCTCAGGATTAAGATTGAGTTACCTAGGTCATCTAGGTGAAATAGTCAGTCTTAAATAGTAAACAACGTTATAAAGTAAGAGTGACTTATTTCTTGGTCCTGATTTTATGCAAACTCATTGCATAAGACGCCCTTACTCCTCATGTCATAACATGTACGAATTAGGATCACATCGTATGTAGCACTTTACAACTCTTTGTAACAACTACAAAGTAGGCCGCATCTAATGATGTTACCAGAATAAAATACCCAACCTCATTCATGTACCATAGATCATTTTGACTATTTACTCGAACCCGATCCACTTTTATGTCTCCACATAAAGTTTAAGTACTCATACAATAGTCATGGGTCTTAGTTTATTGGATTAGACTTTCGTACAATTTATGAAATCAATAACAAGTATATTGATTATAGAAAATGTTTATTATTTTACAAATTGCGAGTTTTTAGGACATAAAACCCAACAATACTTCCACTTGGACTAAAACTCTAGTGGATCAATATGTACAAATATATACAATGTTGAGTTTACATGGAGAGAATAAAATATACAAATACAATAAACTAGGGCATTACAATACCCATAAATTCTCCCACTTGCCCTAGTGATACAAAACTTATAGACCTAGTCCTACTAGGAGACCCTCGAACATTTTAGCCGAGAGGGCCTTCGTAAATGGATCAGCTAAGTTGTCTTGGGAAGCAATCTGAGTGACAACGACCTCTCCTCTATGTACAATCTCCTTGATGAGATGGTACTTCCGTTCGATATGCTTTCCCCTTTTATGGTTTTGTGGTTCTTTTGAATTTTCAACTGCTCCGCTGTTGTCACAATATAGAGTGATAGGCAGGTGCATATTAGGAACTACTTCTAGTTCTGTCAAGAACTTTCTGAGCCATACTACTTCTATTGTTACTTCGCTTGCAGCTATATACTCAACTTCCATTGTGGAGTTTGCAATACAACTTTGCTTAATTCTTCTCCATACAATTGCTCCTCCATTAAGAGTGAATACTTACCCCGAAGTTGATTTCCTCGAATTAATATTGGTCTAAAAGTCAGAATTAGTGTATCCAGTAAGGATCAGATCCTTGGGACCATAAAAAAGCAAATAACCTCTCGTTCTCCAAAAATACTTGAGAATGTTTGTAACAGTAGTTTAATGGTCATGACCAGGATTGGACTGAAATCTGCTGACAATTCCTATGGCATAGAATATATCGAGACGAGTACACATGCATATAGAATTAGATTCATCTTCTCAACCTCTTAAGGTGTCTTAGGACTCTGTTCCTTAGATAAGTGAATTCCATGCCTGAAAGTAAAGATCCTTTCTTAGAATTTTGCATTTTATACCTAGGCAACATCTTGTCTATATAAGATACGTGAGATAATGCCAATGTTCTGTTCTTGCGATTCTGAATTGTTTGGATTCCAAGAACATATTGTGCTTCTCCCAAATCTTTTATTTGAAATTGTGAAGCCAATCATCTCTTAACACCAGCTAGATATTCTACCTCATTCCCAATGAGCAGAATATCATCAATATACAACACCAGAAAAGCAACAGTTTTGTTGACAATTTTCTTGTATACACAGAGTTCGTCAACATTTTGTTCAAAGCCATAAAATTTGATTACAGTGTCAAATCTCATACTCCAGGATCTAGAAGCTTGTTTTATCCATAAATGGATTGATTAAGCTTGCAAACTTTTTGCTCTTAACCCTGCTGTATAAACCCTTTTGGTTGAGACATATAGATACTTTCTTCAAGATAGCCATTCAGAAAAGCTGTCTTGACATCCATTTGCCATATTTCATAATTAGAAAATGTGGCTATGGATAAGAGTATTCTAATAGACTTTATCATGGAAACTGGAGAGAAAGTTTCTTCAAAATCTAACCCCTTTCTTTGGGTAAACCCTTTTGCCATTAGTCTAGCTTGTTAAGTCTGTACCTTACCAGCTTGGTCTCGTTTTCTCTTGTAGATCCATTTGCAACCGATGAGTTTTACCTCTTCAGGTTGATCTATAAGATCCCAGACAGAATTGAAATACATAAATTCCATTTTAAGGTCCATGGCTTTGATCCATTGGTCTTTGTCTACATCGTTCATTGCTTGTTAAAAGACAACGGATCATCTAAATCATCATTTGGTATGATGACTTGAGTTTCAGTTAAACCCATGTACCGGTCAGGTTGTTGTACAACCCTCCCACTATGACGAGGCATTCTCAACTCTTGAGAAGAATATGAAGTATCAATGTCATCAACAACTCTTGTTGACGGATATGCTCTATCAACAACTCTTGTTGAAGGACCTGCTCAATCAACAACTTTTGTTGATATGTTTGTCGTCTCTCTGGACATTTTTTCTATTACTAGCTTACTGCGAGGTTGATAGTTCTTTATTTGATCTTCCTCTAGGAAGGTTGCATTTGTCGATACAAATACTTTATCTTCCTGAGGATCATAAAAGAGACCACCTCTTGTTTCCTTTGGGTAGCCTACAAATAGGCATACTTTTGAACGGTGTTCCAACTTTTTAGGATTTTGCACCAATACATGTGCTGGACAACCCCAAATCCTGAAGTAATATAGATTTCCTCTACGTTCTCTCTAAAGCTCATAAGGTGTTTCAGAAACACTTTTCGAGGGAACCATGTTCAAAATATACACCACAGTCTCAATTGTGTGTCCCCAAAAAGAATTTGGTAACTGATTGTAACTCATCATGGAACGAACCATGTCCAACAAAGTTCTATTTCTCCTCTCTGCCACACGTTCTGCTGAGGTGTGCCAGGGTTGTGAGTTGAGACTGAATTCTATGTTCTATCAAATAGTTATGGAATTCTATGTCCATATACTCACCACCTCGATCCGATCGAAGCATTTTAATTTTTTTACCTAATTAGTTTTCAACCTCAGCCTTATACTCTTTGAACTTTTCAAAAGTTTCAGACTTTTGGTGCATTAGGTAAACATGCCCATACCATGAATAATAATCTATAAAACTAATGTAATATTCCAATTTTCCTCTTGTTCTAACATTTAGAGGCTTACAAATGTCTGAGTGAATCAACTCTAGGGTTTCTTTGGCTCTAAGACCTTTTCCAGAAAAAGATCTTTTTGTCATTTTACCCTCAAGACAGGACTCACATGGTGGTAATGAACTATCTTCCAACTTGTTTAAAAGACCGTTCTTAACCAATCTCTCAATCTTGTTGAGATTTATGTAACCAAGTCTCAAGTGCCAAAGATAGGCATTTGGAGAAATCTTCCTTTTCTTATGAGTCCCAGCAGTTTTAAACATCTTTATGTTCAAAACAGCTTTGACCTCAGTTGGTTTTAACATGTACAAGTTATTTTCTAATTTTGCAGAGCAAATTTGTTTATTTCCCATTTTGATGAACACTTCACCATTTTTGAAATAAACTTTATAATTTTGTTCTAGCAAACAAGAGACAGATATTAAATTCCTTTTCATAGAAGGAATATAATATACATTTTTCAAATAAATGTACTTATCTCCTATAAATAACTTCATATCTCCCACTGCTTTGGCTTAAACAATCTCCCCGGTCCCTACCTTAAAGATTGTTTCACCTTCTATCAACTGTCTCCAGGAACTTGTTTCCTGTGAGATAGTACATACATGATTAGCGGTACCTGAATCAATTATCCAGATTTTATCGTTTTCCACTAAACATGCTTCGATAACAAGTAGATCATATTTATCTTGTTGTTCGAATTGTGCATTCTCATCTACATAATTCATAATTTCAGATGAGTTAGAAGATAGAGGACAATCCTCTGTTAAAACTCTGTTGCTGTAATCAATTGCTAGTAATTTGTTTGTTGATTTGATTTTACTATTATATAAGTCGGAAGTGAGTATTCTAGAAGAATTTGACATGCAGTTAAAATTAAAACAAATTCTAATTAGCAAATTGTAACTAAATCTAAAATCAATTTTTTTAACAAAAAGTAACAATGTACCTATAACCATTATTTATTTGCAACGATATTTTAGTGAGTCAGAATATATGCTACCGTGGGGCAGTCAGATATTCCTTCACTAAAACAAACAATTTTGACCAAACACTATCCCTGGAATAACTCTTATTCCCATAGTCGTTTAGTTATCTTTTTTGGTCAAGATCTTTACTAACAACTTAATAATTCTTGTAAGTGTGACCCGTCATTTTTAGATCTTATAGAAATGATATGAACTTGCCTCCAAAATAGAAGATAATATCCAAGATGAAACTATAAAACCCTATTCATTTTACTGAAGCCTGGGTTGTTCCGAATCCTATGTTACAACCCTCCGTAGAGATAGCCGTCGCTAAACGACTAGCAAAGGGCCGCTTAAAGCTTACCAGCAAGTGCAACATATGAATCTCACGGTTCAGACTAATGGAGGAGACCGTAGGATATATTGACACATCCTTCACCCACTTACTATAAACTACTTCCTCCGTTTACCTTGATATTGACTCATACAAAACACTCTTCGAAGGGAGGTCACTCCCAAGGTGACACGAAACGTCTTATGAATCTCACGGTGTAAACTCTGTGGAGACGAGGTAGTTGAAATCTATTTATTGTATAATAGACTTATATTTGAACAACATCTTCTTATTCACCGTAATCTAGATTTAAGCGAAAAAAAAACTTTTCGAAGGGAGGTCATTCCCAAGGTGACACGAAGTATCGCTTAAATCTGAATTATGAACTCTTAGAGACGTGAGAGCTAAAAATAATGTATCATATATGTTGTTAATCTCCCACTAAAGTTTTCTAATAACTCTATCATATGGAAGTTATTAAACTGCCACTGAAGTGTTCTATTTGGGTATATTTATACTTCGGTTCTTTTCGGCTAATAAAAAATCCTAAGTCTATGTAGTTTATCCAATTATAACTCTTATAACAAGATTTTAACCTACAATGTCTAGGTGATAAACCATTTTATTACCTCACATAACTCATGTATGCTTATAAAACCGGTTACCAACGCTCAATAATTCGGCATAATCCCCAGGTAGGAGGTGTTCCATAAACCGTCAACTTAAGTAATCCCTTCCTTAGACAAGATTATATACCGATTGAGTTTGTAACCTAGGTTTTATAAGTTTTAACAATTAAAACAGGTGGTCAACCTATGTGAGCATGCAACAATTGTTTATGGATTTTAAATATCTAACCCAATTTTATAAAAAATTATAAAACTTTAGACATGCTATTCATCCATAGCATACATAAGGCATTCAACATTTAATATAACATTTATATTAAATACAATAAACTATAACATGCATACTATATATTATAACAATTATAACATACTTTCAATGCATGTAACATGCTTCCTATGGTGGGATTTTAAGTCCAAATGGCATACTATATGCACATAAAAGATTTATTTAATTATAACATACATCAAATGCATAAATAATTAAACACAGACTGATACGATTTTTAGTTTTGGCAAAAACAAGCAAACAAAACTTAATTATTACAAAACAGCTTCCGAACCGCTCCCGAACCGCTTGAACTGCTCCAAAACGAACGCAAGTAGCTTGAACTAGACCCGAACCGTTAGAATCATACCAGCCAAGTCTGAACCGAACCAACCAAGAACCATTTGAAGCTGAACCGGACCAGACCACAAGAGAACCGATCGAATCGGCAGCCCTTGCACATGTTTAACATCTCGCTAAGTCTCATCGTTTAGCAATAAAGACCATGATCTTGCATTTTGCCTGATTGTTTAGTAAATGCTGGATCGTTTAGCAAAGCTACACGATCGTGTAGTATTTTCCTTCTATCGCATAGTTTCATCGTCTAATGCCGAAGGAAGCTACACGATTGCTTAGTGTCTCACATTATCACGCAGGTCCATCGTTTAGCACAGACGATTTACTACAAGATCGCTTAGCTCCATCGTCTAACGTATGAAGCTAATCGTTTAGCATGCACAAAAGTTAAACAATTGTTTAATGCCATCTCATAACATTCAACGCATCGCCTAGCTGCCGCACAAAGGTATGCAATCGCATAGCAACTCAACATATCGCTTAGCTGCCGCATATAGGTAAAGGATTGTGTAGTTCTATCGCTTAGCAACTCAATGCATCGTTTAGCTTCTGATCAAAGATAAATGATCGTAGTATGGGATCGCTCAGGGCTATCGTATAGCTCTTCATCGCATCGCTTAGTTCTATTGTATAGAACCAAACAATCGCTTAACACCATCGTCTAATGCTTCATGTCATCGTTTAGTATCCACCGTAGCTAAACGATCACTTAGCTCCATCGTATAGAACATCATCGCGTCGTTCAGCATCGTAGATAAGCGATTGTTTAGTTCTGTCGCATAGGAACTTCAACGCATCGCTTAACACTTCATCTACACGATCGCTTAGCTCTGCATCTAAACGATTGCTCATTGCTATCGCGTACACTTCATCGCATCGCTTAGAGCGTATCATTGCTAAACGATCGCATAGTACCATCGTATAGTAAATTCAACATTTTTTAGTTCCCACGCCAAAGCTAAAAGATCGCTTAATGCTATCGTATAGCAAATTGAACATAGTGTTTAGCTCCCACAGATACATGATCGTCTAACGTTCAACATCACAACAACCAGTGCCCGTTGCTATACGATTGTCTAGCTTTTCTTCACATCGTCTAGCGCATAAAGCTAAACGATCGTTTAGATACTGAAGCTTAGCGACGATAAGAACATAGGCTAATTTTCTGGAACTGCAACTCGGCCTCTTCGCTTGTTTCTTCGATTTACAGCTTAACTTCAACTCTAATGATTCCAAATAAATTATAGAATCTTGGAAACACATTAAAGTTCATCAAGCAAGAGCTAATTACAAATTTAAATGAGAAATTAAAGAGAATTAAACAACCAAAACTCAGAAAACCATATCAGTGCACCAGTTTCATATTTCTCATATAAAACACCCACCAAACCAAAATTAAACCGAATTGAATGCTTATTTGATGCTCTGATACTAATTTTAGGATTGTATCAACAGTAGCGGAAGCACAAGGATAATCTAAGCACTCAAATTCACTAATTTTGGCAAAATATAAAGCATGCTTTTGTAGAAAAAAGTGAGTTTCAAGACATACCTCTTGTAAAACTTCTACAAAGCTCCTTCACTAGCTACTATCTTCTCCAAATATTGTTGTAGACCACCTCAAGATCTTCCCCACTATTCTCTTGGTACTCTAGATTGAGTTATGGGACTCAAAACAAGCTTGAATCAAGGGTAGAAGGAGAAAAGCTCACTGCAGAAAATCAGCTAAAGAACTCTTTCTTCAAACCAATTTTTCTCTCAACATCTTTATAGATTGTATGCCCGATTTTCACTCCAATCTCTTTACTATATTGCAGATCAACATGCAAAGAGAAGAGTTGCATAAGTTGCAGCTCATGCTTGGAGAAGACAAGGCCAAGATATTGCTTCATGTGTGAGTTACTTAGGTGATGGATAATGGAAAAAGTCTTTTTTCCATTTTGTGTGTTTTTGGTTTTTACTTTTTCAATTTTATCTAAAATCAAAATTTGATTTTATAAAATCTATTTTTATTTTTAAAAAATGAAAATATTAATTAATTTCATAAATTAATTATTAAATAAAACTTAATTAATTTAATATCAAATATTAAATTAATTTTAACACATATCCATCTTTATATATTTAAATCATATTTAAATATATAAATTCTCCTATTCCGCTTAATTCTAAAATTAAACATATAATTGTATCTCATATAGTACTAATTCCCATAATTCTAATTTGAATGTTTCAAATTAACTTATCACGCTATTCTAGAGCTAGTCCGTTACGAGCTAGTAGGAGGACCTGCGGACCTACAGATCATGAGCTCCAACGATCCGAGATTAATTGGCTAAACTCATTAGACCAAATTAATCCCCATTTGTTAACTAATGGGTCACTCCACTAAAGCCCGTAGTTGCACTCCCCTTACTGTAGATATATTATGTCCACATGATTTAACCATAGTTAGCAAGTCGACCCTTCATAGGTTGTTTATAATAACGACTTGGTCAAATATCTGTTTTACCCCCGTGATTACGTCTTATTCCTCAAGTCCCTGCTGATCCTCTAATGAACACCTGGTTTGTGATCCAATCACTAAACCAAACTCTCTCAGCCTAGTGAGAAGGTGGGGCCCCTTGTTCAAGATCTAGATTCTTACTTGAGAGAACAACCTTTCTTCTGTCCTTAAATCGGGAAGGTTTGAACTCCGTCTTGCACCCTATGTCCCCAACTATCTATCCGGTATTACCCCTGAAATGGGAGTCTTATTGAGTTGGCGCTGTTGAGCTAACCTTCAACTATGCAAATCTAAGGGCAATCCCGAATAAACAGGAGTTCATAGTTAGCTCAGAATTAAGATTGAGTTACCTAGACCATCTAGGTGAATATAGTAAGTCTTAAACAGTTAATAATGTTATAAAGTAAGAGTGACTTATTTCTTGGTCCTGATCTTATGCAAACTCATTGCATAAGACGCCTCTACTTCTTATGTCATAACATGTACGAATTAGGATCACATCGTATGTAGCACTATACAACTCTTTGTAATAACTACAGAGTAGGCCACATCCAATGGTGTTACCATAATAAGGTACGCAACCTCATTCATGTACCATAAATCATTTTGACTATTTACTCAAACTCGATCCACTCTTATGTCTCCACATAAAATTCAAGTACTCATACAATAGTCATGGTTCTTAGTTTATTGGTTTAGACTTTCGTACAATTTATGAAATCAATAATAAATATATTGATTATAGAAAATGTTTATTATTTTACAAACTGCAGGTTTTTAGGACATAAAACCCAACAACCTAAATGACCATAGGTGACACGACTTCAATCCTAAGTGTTATGGGAACTCTTACCTTTGAGGGCGGTCCCTTGATTAATATGGGTGAGAGTGGCAAGATTGCCAACTCAACGTGCCTACCTTTTTGGAGACTTGTCTGATTTGAGAGCTGGGAACTCAATGAACAAGATGGAATTCACTTCTTTCCCGAAGTAGGAGTAAGTAGAGAGATTACTCCCTTAAGGGCTGATTTCGGAGCTTGAACATAGTGGCCACAGCTTCTCTTTGGAAGAGAGGACCCAGACTATGACTTATGTTCATTAGAGGATTCAGTGGTACTTAAGGAGTTAGATGTAACTACAGGGACATAACAGTTATTGGTTGAGCTGTACTTACGAGCGATCTGTGAAGGGTTGTCGCACTGTTGATTGGTTAAGATGGACACATAATATATCTATGGTAAGAAGAGTTCAACTGTCAGTCTTTAGTAGAGTGCCTAGCAGTTAACGGATGGTGGATCCCATGACTAAAGAGTTTAGTCAGTTATTCACGTACCGTTGGAGCTTCGAGCTACAGGTCCATAAGGTCCCCTTGGTAGCTCAATGGATTCAAGTTGAGAATCAATTCTTGGTGTTGATTTGAAATGTTCAAATTGACCAAAGGTAATTCGATTATATATGATATGATCCGTATGGTGTATGAGATACGTCAAGTGGAGGATTAATGTAAATGAGGTTTACATTAAGTACCATGGAATAGAAAAAGAGCTATGGTTTATATGTTTCATGAGATGAAATATTAAAACTATAGGTTATAAATATATTATGGTAAGTTAGTTATCATTTATTTTAATATTAATTATTGGATAATTATCTCTTTTTCTCTAATAACCAATTTAGTGGGAGGTTATTGGTAGTCTCATGGTAACCGTGAGATAAAAAGAAAAATATTTTTCTAATTTTAGTAAGAAAAGAAAAGGCAAAGATTTGAGATTTCCAATCTCGGAAAAATTCTCATGGAAAGTTGTCAAGTAAATTGGATTTACTAAGCGACAGCTTAGAGTTAACTAAACGATCATAGAGTGTTAGTAGGTGACAGACACTCAGCTAAGCGATGAGCTAAAGCGATTGCGGTAGCTTTTGCAAGACGATCGCATAGTTTTTCTTAAACGATTGGGCATCGACTTATACGATAGGTTCTTCCATCTCCCACTTGCTCAATCGTTTACACGATTGTAGTTTCCTTTATTTGTTTACCTCAAACCAAGTTTACACAGAGCCCACCCTCTGGATTCTCACACCAAGAATACCAAGGTAGCCTTCTTAGTGGTGTCATACTCAACTCGACATTGTTAAGGTTCTGTGGAGGCCGTTCGTGTTGTTTGGGGTGTTCGTGACCTTGGCGATCGCTTAGTTCGAGTGTGCAATGATCATGAAGTGTAGCGGTCGTGTTGGATGAGCGTTCACGTGTTTCTGTGTTGTTGTGATCGAGCGTTTGTGATGAGTTAACAAAAGTGTGTTACTTTCGTCCTTGATCCTTTGTATAGCATGTTGTAATTTTTATTTTTTGCACAACCATATGTTTCCATTTTAGATTGTAATTATAAAGTTATATATGATTGTAATTTGGAATGATTTTTCCACTACTCATGGAAATCCTCGGTTTCGGTTTCTTTCATCTTTTCCACAAGTTTAGTTTTAAAGGTCTGTACCTTTTTCACACCTCTTTTTCTCTTGTAGATCCATTTATAACCTATAGGTTTTACCCTATCAAGTTGATCTACAAGCTCCCAGACAGAATTGAAGTACATGGACTCCATTTCTTGATTCATGGCTTTATCTCATTCATCTTTATCAACATCTTCCATTGCTTGTTTATAAGATAATGGATCCTCAACACCATCATCAGATATGATGTTTTGGGCTTCGGTTAAACCCATGTAGCTACAGGTAGGTTCATAACCCTCCCACTATGTCAAGGCAATCTCAACTCTTGAGATGAATGACAAGATGAACTGACATCAACAACCCTTATTGATCTATCAGCCTGTTCAATAACTCTTGTTGAAGTCTCAGCAATCTCATTAGAAATCTCATTTAAAACAAGTTTACTTCATGGTTTATGATCCCTCATGTAGTCCTCTTCCAAGAAGGTAGCATTTTTTGACACAAACACTTTATTCTCACTTGGATCATAGAAGTATTCACCTCTCATTTCCTTGGGGTAACCTACAAATAGACACACTTTTGAACGAGGTTCCAACTTTTTGGGGTTAGCCATAAACACATGGGCTAGACATCTTAAAATCTTGAAGTAGCGCAAAATACCTTTACGACCTCTATATAACTCAAAAGGTGTTTAAGAAACACTCTTTAGCGGAACGTTGTTCAAAATATAAATTGTAGTCTCTATTGCATATCCCTAAAACGAATCTGGAAGATGAGCATAACTCATCATAGACCGAACCATGTCCAACAGGGTTCTATTTCTCCTTTCTGATACACCATTCTGCTGACTGTACCTAGGGTTGAGAGTTGGGACGTGATTCCATGTTCTATCATATAGTTTTGGAATCTTAAGTCCATATACTCTCCACCACGATCAGATCGTAGTGTTTTTATCTTCTTACATAACAAGTTTTTAACTTCAGTCTTATACTCCTTGAATTTTTCAAGAGCTTCAGACTTATGCTGCATTAGGTATAGATACCCAATCTAGAATAATCATTTATGAAAGAGATGAAATATTCATACCCACCTCATGCTCTTACATTCATCGGACCACAGAGGTTTGAATGTATAAGTTCCAAGGTTTCCTTGGTTCTATAACCTTTTCCACTAAAAGATCGCTTGGTCATTTTGCCTTCAAGGCATAACTCACATACTGGTAAAGAATTTTCTTCTAAACTATTTAGAAGTCCACTTTTCACCAACTTCTCAATCCTATTGAGATTGATGTGACCTAATCTTAGATGTCAATGATGGACGTTTTCTTTAGGAGAAATTCTTGGTCTTTTTACAATTGTTGCTGTTTTGAACATTTCAGTATTGAGCACAACTTTTATGACTAATGGCCTTAGTGCATACAAGTTATTTTCCATTGAACCAAAACCTAATTCCATTCCATTCTTAAAAATACACACTTTATTCTCGAGAAGGAAATGGAATAATTTTATTCAATCTGACATGAAATAGAAATTAGGTTCCTCTTGATATGAGGAACTACATATACGTTATCCAATAATAGATATCGTTTCTTGTCCAAAAATAACTTTAGCCTACCTACAGCAGCAACTGAAATCGCCTCACTACTACTGACTCTAAGAGTCATCTCTCCAACTTCCAATTGCTTCTAGGAACTAAATCCTTGATGGGAAGAACACACGTGGTTAGTAGCTTCTGAATCAATTATCCAAGCAGAATCCTCATTCTCTACTAAGCACGTCCCCAAGACAAATAAATCATATTTATTGTCTTTGGAGTTCTTTCTTTTCTGGAGAGTAGTGGGATCAGTACTAGAACCTATATCATAAACTCCAAGTTTCATTTTAGAGGACAATCTTCGCCGATGATCTTCATTAGAGTTATCAACAATTACTTTCTCTGTAAGTCCCTTGACATTCAATGTAGAATGGAGATTATCTTGGGAACTGACACTACTGGTTTTATTGTCATCAATCCCATTTTTCTTGAATAGTGAGAACTTACGTTCATACAATTCTCGCATTAATTCCATTGTAACACCCCGCACATTTTTTTATATAGTAATGTAATTTCAGTAACGTTATTATTTGGTAATTCAATAATTGCTTAGTCAGAGGGCATTTTTGGAATTTAAGTTTGGTGGAAAGTGATTAAATTTTAAATTTCAATGTGAAAGTTGGCAGGAACTAATTTTTCCTTTCGAAACGGAAAGAATTTATTATAATTACACATTTTTTTTTAGTTATTACATTTTAAAACCCCCCATCAATACATTTATTAATATTATATTTTAAATCCCCCCCTCCCCACCAACCCTTTCTTTCTTCTTCCTCGCACCACACGCCCAAATTTTTCCCTAGCCTTTCTTCCCACGAACGTTGCGCCTCCTCCGACCACAAGCACCTGTTCAGCGGCGTCAACTCGGCTCTCTTCAGTCGTCTGGGCCACGAAGCAGTCGCCGCCTCTGATCGTCGACGGTTTCACTCGCTAATCCGCGCCAGTCTTCGTGGATTGCAGGTCGTCGCCCCAGAACCTCGAGATCCCACAATCACTCGTGCCCAGATCTGAAGATTTATAACCAGACAGTCACGCAAGGGTGTATCAGATCCGTTGTTTCTCGTCGTTTGTGCTGTCAACAATAAAGGTCTCGGAACTTGTGGATTTGGGGTAAGATTGTGCAGTTTTAATTGGATTTATTGGCTAATGGTGTTCTGCTTCAACCTATTGACACATGTTTTTTTGGGGTTTAAAAATCAAGTTTTGGAGAAGCTTTAAAGTTAAAAGTGTGCTGTCAAGAGGATTTTGGTTGTGGTTTCGACAAGCTTTTGGGTAAGATTATTGTGAATTATTTTGGTTAATTTGGTTATTGGAACTAAGCTCTTTCTTATTAATTTTAAATTTGGATTATGTTTAGGCCTAATTCAAGATCCATCTAAGCTAGGAGGAAGATTAATTTGCTTGTTGCTTAGACATAATTTTTGACTTTGAGGTAAGTAATCTTACCACTGGAACTGCCCACGGGCCAAGTTTTAGTTGTATGCTACCATGATGAATGTATGTTATGGTAAACGTTAGCATGTTGATTGATAGTATGACTTGGATCAAAGTATGTTCTGCACGAGTCCTTATTTGATTACTATACACCTAGGCACTTGATTGTTAATATGAGGTGGTATGTGTTTCCATATGTTGGTATCTGATCTGCTGATGTTGAGCCATACTTGTATGTTGTGGAACTATGATGTTAAGGTATACATGAATGTTGTAGAATATGTTGTTGAGGATTATGTGTATGTGGTAGAGCAATGGTATCGAGGGTTACATATATGTCATAGATTCATACGGTGTTGATTTTTGAATGCTGAGACTGTGTGAATGTCCTCACTAATTAGTTAGATGCTCACCAGTTTGTGTTTCTTTTGGAATTCACCAATTTTGTGTTTCCTTTGGGATTCACCAGTTTGTGTCTCCTTCGGGATTCACTAGTTTTGTGTTTCCTTCGAAATTCACCAGTTTGTGTTTCCTTCGGGATTCACCAGTTTCTGTCTCCTTCGGGATTCACCAGTTTTTTGTTTCCTTCAGGATTCACCAGTTTGTGTCTCCTTCGGGATTCACTAGTTTATGTTTCCTATGGGATTCACCAAAGGTAGTGGGCATACTTAACTACAGTAGGATAGGACTCAGTCTCTTCCCTATTTCATGTGTGTATATGTGCCATATGTGGGTATCTAGAGGACATAGATGCCTAGCCTGACCTCAGTGGTGGGGCTACTTATTGAGTATTTCATACTCATCCTTTCTTATGTTGATGTTTCAGGAAAAGGTAAAGATGTACCGGCGATGGCACAGCATAATTCGTGATCATCACTGGGACTAGACCTTTTCGCTTCCGCATCTTGAAATTTGATATTTAGTTTTACTATTTAAAATTTATTACTAAGGATTATTTCTCTTATATGCCTTTGTTAGTCTTTAAGAATTTTGGGTACCGTATTAACTGTTTTAACAATTGCATTTAATAAATGTCTTTTGAACTTCTCTTGTTTAATTAGCATTTATTTCAAATAACTGAGCGTCATTTTAAATTCTGTGCATGCATTTATTTTAGTAACGGTCTTACCTAAGTCCTAGGGGGTTAGGTCGTTACATCCATGATTTTATGTGCAATGACCATGTTCTCAAACTTTTTGGTCAATGCATCAGGTATGTTTGCCAAAATGTGAACTTGAGCCCTCGAATTAGCCTTCATCCACACCACATATGCATTACGAACATTTCGTGGTGCATCAGGGGTTGGGACTTGAGGAAAATCCTCATTCATGACAACTTCGAGATTGTTTACCACGAAAAATGTTTTAATGGATTCTTTCCATGTCATGTAATTAAAACCGGTCAAACTTGAAAAGGCAACTAATGGAAAATCCCTATTAGACATTTTGCTGAAAAAACAAACATATTGATCTACATTAGATTTTAGCATAACTCTTTTTAAAAAAATCCAATCAGTTTTAGCAGAATCTAAATGAACCACATTTAACATCTAATTTTGCAATGACGCTTCAGCGATTTAGGACAAAAGCCACCGAAGGGTAGTCAATTTCTCCCTTCACTGAATTGAGACACTCTCAACTAATCATTACACCATAATACTCTTATTCCTATAATGATTAGTCATCATTTATTTGGTCAAGAAATCATTAACTTACTTAATAATTTCTCGTAAGTGTGACCCTTCATTTTAGATCCTAGAGTTCTGCCCCAATGAGCCAACCAAAGGGAAAAATCGATTGGGGTAAAAACTAAAGTGACTTTATCCATTTCTGGAGTTTGCGTTGATATTGACCAACTGCACAAACCATCCAAAAAGGGATGCTCCTAGGGTGCCTCGAAGCCATGCAAGAAGATGTCACGGTGCAAACCAATGAAAGAGATTGTAAGACATGTTGACACACATACTTTTCCCACTTACTATAAATAATCTCTCCATTCACCTTGATATTGACCCATGCAAACACCATCTGAAGGGGGACGCTCCCAGGGCGTCTCAAGGCTAAGCATGAGTCTCACGGTGTGAATATTAAGGGAGAAACGTGCATGGAAAAATAACATATCATATATATTTTTTCCTTCCACTGAGTATTTTAACAACTTAGGGTTTAATTTTACTTAGAAAAAATACGGTTAATTATTTTTACTAAGTGATTGTTTAAGTTTGTCCAAAAGTAATATTTACTTTGGAAATTTAAACAATTTTTATTAATATTCATTAAACACTTTAACAAATGTTAATCAACAATTGCATGCTTGTAGCAAATCTATCTAATTCACCTTTTCAGGTAGTTTCCCAGGTAGGGGTGTTCCATTTCCATCAGGTTAAATACCCCAACCTAGCCAGAACCTGCCTTAGACAAAAGGTCCCTTATAGATATATTTGGTACAGATTTAATCTTTTATTGAAATCAATTTAATCCTATTAAACTGATTTAAAGGATTAATCTAATTTCCAATTTCATTAGAAATTTGTGAACTTAGGTCTATCTCAATCATATTTTAAAACTTTTTTAAAAAATGATTTTACCTAAGTTTGCATGCGACTTTTGGTTATTGATTTTAATTCTAATTTCATTTATTATAACAATGATAAAAAATGAAACAATTAAAACTAACCATTACATGAATGACATACATAAGTTATTTATAACATCTATAAATTAACATAAAGTAGTATCATGTTTCATGCAATGTTCATTCATTACTAATATATGACATTTATATAACTAAGTAATGAACTATGCTATAGCATATACTCCATACAACCATTCAATTTTATATTATAACATTTATAATATAAATGATGCATGGATATGCTATAATGCATGCATACATATACTATAACTCTTATATTATATGATGCATGAGCATGCTTTATGTAATTTGAATCATGCATACTAATATATTATAACACTTATAATATAAAATGATGCATGGAAATAAATGCATAACCTATGGTGTGTTTTAAAGCTATATGACATACATTATGACATATAATATAAATATACATCACATGTATATTAATATTAAAGTTGATGGACCGAGATAGAAATTCTCTAAAACGGATAACTAATACAAAGTTTGAGTCCACCGGTTCGAAACAAATGAACCGAGTCTTGAACCGCTCACCACGAACCGCTCCACAAAGAACCCTTGTAGTTGATCGTGTAGTAAACTCCTGATCATCGAGCAGCGAGGCGTCGAGTATAAGCGATCATTTATATGCGATTGCGTAGCTTAAGACTATGCAATGAGCAAGAAAGTTTATGTGATCGTGTAGTAAACATCCATGCATCGAGTATCATATACTGCGTGATCGTGTAGATAATGACTATGTGATGAGCATGATATTCTACACGATCGTTTAGCACGCAAGGATGCTTCAAGTATCATATACCATATGATCGTCTACCAAGCTAATGCCTACATGATATGCAGCCAATGCAACACGATCATGAACCAAACTCTAAACGATCGCATAGCATTAGCTATGTGATCGTTTAGCAAATGCTACACGATCGTGTAGCAAACTCTACACAATCACATAACAAAATCTAAATGATCGTTTAGCTCTAGCTATACGATGCGACATCCTCCATTTCGTCTTTTCCATCGAGACGCACTGCAACCCTTCTTCTGAAGCCTCACGAGTGACTAAAAAACTTAACAAATGCAGACTCAATTGTAAATTATTGCCCAAAAACACAAGGGCCCTTACAAATTAACTTTGTAAATTAAAGAAAGTCATAAAACGAGAATTCTATCCCAAAACATCCATCAACAATTTATCCACAAACATTTATCACATAAACGAAATGCAGATTATAAAACCCACCAGTACTGTAAACGAATTCAATACAAGAATGGAATTTGGAATCAGAAACCAATTGAAGGGAACTCAACATGAGGAGATCCTTGAGCGGAAGTGGATCGTCCAAATTCCATAAATTATTGAAAACATAATTTATAGTAAACATACAATAGATATATGCATTTAACATTAAATTACAACATACTTTTAAACAAGAAATAAGTTCAAGAGATATCACCTTTGAAGAGCCTTTCTTCATGAATCCCTCAAACAATCACGAATGGAACTCCTTCCTCGCGAATCTTCTTCTTCTTACACGGACACTACCAGTCGGGAACCCTCTGTATTCTCTTTTGGGATTAAAGGATTCAAGCAGGAGCTGTGGACTTTGTTTGAATCCTTGGTAGAGGGAAGGAGAAGGAGAGGATGAGTTTTTTCTTAAAGAACTCTTCTCTTAGACACAGAACACTGGAAGGAGATGATCTTTCTACAACCAATTTGGAAAACACGTTAGTTATCTTGAGAGAATGTGGGAGGGAGTTATAACTCCTTCCCTTTTATTAATTTCAAATAAATTAATAAAATAGAATATATAATAACTACTATATATATACACACTATATGTTATATCAAATATAACATACAAACTATAGTTTTATATTGCATCAAATACAACATAAACTATAGATTTTATTCTCTCTCAACTATATGTGACATTTATTATAAATCACATTTATATTAAATCCATTTATATGAATCTCATCCATATAAATTATATTTGGATCATATACAAATATTTAATTCCTCTCAATATAAATCATATTTATATTTAATTACATGAATCTCATTTATATAATTGGTATTTGAATCATATTCAAATTTCCCTCATGATGTATCAAATACATTATAGTTAATTCCTTTAATTAATTTGAATACTTCAAATTGATCCAAAGATTAAATCCCTATTGAGCTACAGTGGGGATCTTATGGACATGTCGATTGAAGCTCCAACGGTACTCGAATAAATAATTAAACTCGGATAAATAATTAAACTCTTTAATTAAATTACCCAACATCCGTTAACTGTCGATTACTCTACCACTGCAGATAAATTTCTGTGTCCATTGGATATAACCAATCAACAGCGCGATGAACCTTCACAAATTGCTCATAACTGCAGCTGGGCTAAAATACCGCTTTGCCCTTGTAGTTACATCTAGCTTCTTAAATATCACCGATTCCTCTAATGAACAATAAGTCATAGTCCCACTGTTACCAAGTCCTTTCGAGCCAGAAGAGGGTGTGACCACTATGTTCAAGACTCGGAATCGGCCCTTAAGGGAGCAATTTATCTACTTGCCCCTACATCGAGGAAAGAGTGAATTTCTTCTTGTATAACTGAGTTCCCAGCTCCCCAGTCAGACAAATCCCCAAAATGATAGACTTGTTGAGTTGGCAATCTGGCCACTCTCACCCATAAAAATCAAAGGACTGCCTTCATGAGTAGAGTTCAACACTCACTCAGGATTCAAGTCATGTTACCTATGGATAGTGAAATGTAAGTCTCTATTATTAACGACATTATATAAAGAGACTAATCATTTCAGGGTCTAGTCTTATACAAACTCTTTGTATAGGATACCCCCGCTCGTATGTCTCTACATGAATGATCAGGATCAGATCATTTATAACACTTTACAATGCTTGCAATAGCTACAAAGCGGGTTGTATCCGTAGTGTCACCAGGATAAGGTATCAATCATTATCCATTTACTACAGACCATTTAGGTTATTATTTAAACAAGATCCACTTGTATGCCTCTACATATTTAAATTACATGAAATAACGTCGGATCTTAATTTATTGGATTGAGTATATGCTTATAAAATAAGACTTATTTTATTAACAACAATATGTTTATACAGAGTTTACAAACTACGAGATTCACAAGGAGATTTAGGACACCATTCGCAACACTTGGATCTTAGTTTGTTGGGTTGGGTTAATGCAAATGAAATATCGAATAAAATAACATCTTATATTATTAAATAAATAATTCATATAAAAAATTTACAAACTACGGAACCAATAATTCATATAAAAAATTTACAAACTATGGAACCCATGAAATTTAGGGCATCAACCCCAACATTAATAACACAACAATTACACTCTAAGTGTAAAAGAGTGAATGTGACCTTCATTTTCCAGAAATGAGAAATATGTATTAAAAAATAGTTAATGATGACATTCTTTTTTCACAATTAAGAAAAATTTGTAGAGATGGATGTCCAACCCCTCCACGAATGGATGAGATAGATTCATGAGAGAATCACCTCAACAAGATATGAAATTCAAGGTTTGAACATTGGAGAAATTTTTCTTCATAGATACACGAAATTTGTTGCTAGGAAAAAATGGGCCCCTTTCTTTTCCCCACGATGGAGGTCAATGCCCTTTCACCTTTGATGCCTTCTTGAGATTCTTAGTTCCTTTTAGATTTAAGAATTACTATAAAAGATTCATTATGTTCATTTGTAGCAAAGTTATGAGTGGGAGCTAGCAATACATATACAAAACTGAAAAGGGAAAAATGTGAGCATCTACTACAATGCAAGCTACCAGGTGTAGATTACCACAGGCTAACTTCTCATTTTTACGAACTTGACTTGATTAAACTGAACTAATCAGGACACGTCGCTTCATAGTGACTTATTTTATCTGGGGAACTTAAGAGGTTGTCTTTGTGTGGGAGATTTCTGTAGTTGACTTTATATTTTTTCAAATGTAGTGGTTTCCGCAGATGTCTCAAATAAAGTTTTACCATTTGTCTATGACAACAGAGTATCTTCTTGCAGAATATTTTCCTTTTCTGAAAATATCTGGGTGTAATATTTTGTCCAATATTTTTCTTTATCAAAGCGTGGTGTTCTTTTCCAAATAAGGATACGTTTCCTTTCTTGGATTTGATTATTAAAGGATAATTATGTTGATATTTAAGGTTGTCACTTTTATTGATCAAGCAAGAAGTTTTATGCTCTATGACCATTGTTGTGCATCGTGTATTCTTGCTTGTTGTTCACCAGTCCGTTGTGCAAGTTCTTCATCCGTTGAAGCGCAACATTTGAAGAAAATCACAGTCTTAGAGGGAGCCTAAGCTATTGTTGCTAGAGAAGGGATTCTTAGTCTTAGAAAGAGCCTAAGATTCAGCTTCGGAGAAGGAGTTCTCCATCTTAGAGGAATCCTCTGATTCATCAGTGAAGGGAGTTCGCAGGCTTGAGGAAAAATAAAATAGTGAAAGGAATCTCAATTATCGTCGGAAGTCGAGGTGATCAACACTAATATTGTCAAACTTAGGGGGAGCCTAAGTACACTTGAGAAGGAATCTCACATCTAGGGGGAGCCTAGTTGATCAGTGAGTTAAGCTCTACGTGAGTCATTGTAGTGAGCGTGTATTACAGATAAGTATTGCGTTATAAACTGCTTGGTAGCTCAATGGGTTCAAGTTGAGAATCAGATTTTGGGGTGGATTTGAAGTATTCAAATTAACAAGAGGAAATTTAATTATATATGATGTAATTGGTATGATGTATGAGATACATTAAGTAGTGGAATCAATGTAAATAAGATTTACATTAGGTACCATAAAATAGAAAAAGAACTATGGTGTATATGTTTCATGAGATGAAATATTAAAACTATAGGTTATAAATATAATATGGTAAGTTGGTTATCATATTTATTTATAATATATTAATTATATGATAATTAATTTCTTTTTCTCTAATAACTGATTAAGTGGGAGGTTATTGGTGGTTTTATGATAACCTTGAGATAAATGGAAAATGGTTTTCCTAAAATTAGAAGTTTCCTCATTCGAAAGTTCTCACGGACAAGCTATCAAGTGAAAGAGTTTCACTAAGCGATAACCGAGAGACTACACGTTCAGCTAAGTGATCACTTACCTTTGACTATACGATAGTTAATCAGCTTATCATAGCTAAACGATCGAGTGCTAAGTCTATATGATAGGCTGCCATTTACTAAACGATCGAGCACATCGTCTATATGATAGACAGTGTATTATTTTCCACTTGCTCGATCGTCTACTCGATTGTAGACCTCCAGTCTCTTCCTCAAGCCAAGATCAAACAGAGCCCACAACTCTTGGATTCTCTCACCGAGAATACCAAGGTAACCATTGTGGTGGTGTTCTCACTCAATTCGTGAATCAAGTTGGATTCGATTGAGTTCAAGGAGCTATTGGCTGTTCGTTGTGTTTGTGTTCGTTGGTTATATCAATCATTGCGTTCGAGTGTGCTGTACTTGGACGCTTGTAGATTGATCAAGAGATTTGTGAAGAATGGTTCTTTAAAGGTATGCATCCTCTATCTCTTGTATCATCGTTTAACATGTTGTAATTTCTTGTTGTGCATGACCTATTAGTTTCTGTTTAGACTATATTTGTTTTGTGTTCAATTTGAATGGAATTTGGAACGAACCCTTCCGTTGCTCATAGAAATCCTCGTGTTTGATTTCCTTCAGATATCATACCATATAGTCATACCTAACAAAAATTCAAAATTTTCAAATTCATAAGTAGCTAAACAATTAACTTCATTTTTCACTTTAGGATCTAGTTTATCCTAATTTTAATAAAGCGTCCCTTATTTGAGACGCTTGAAATCTTATTGCTTTAACACTTTCAATTCAACTTTCTCACTATGTTTGTGACAATGGTTTGATGGTCAAACTGGTTATATAACCTAGTAAAAGTTTCCTTCGTTTTGTAGACGAAGAAAATAAAGAATAAATACGTTGCACAACTTTAATATGATCTGAGCTAGCCATGGTAGAAAGTACTAGATTGAGATTATGACAACCACAAAGTGTATAAAATGCTCTAGGACTTATTTCCAGTAATCTTTTTTGACATCTTGTTGTTTTCCTTTCATATTAGATCCATTGTCATATCCTTGTCCTCTTGTACTCGATATATCAAGTTTAAGATCCTTAGTTGTGTTTATAAACACATCAAATAAACCTTTTCCAGTATTATCTTCAACTTTTAAAAATTCTAAGAAAAAACTTCTATTTTTATTGGACTTGTTGAAATATCAACACACCTCAATATAAGAGACATTTGTTTTTTATGACTTACATCAGGTGTATAATCGAATATAATCGAAAAATGTTTTGCTTCTTTAATTTTTCAATAACTATATTTTTTATTTCAAGTCTTAATAGTTGTATGAGTTCATTTTGTATATTATGTTCAAGATAATGATAATGAATTTCTTTATTTTGAATATGACGAACATTTTATTGCATTATTGGATAAAATTCGACAATCATTTCAATTAAGCTTAAAAAATTTTCCATTATTTTCTTGATAAAATTTTTCATTATTTCTTCGAAATACTAAACTATTTTTAGTGAGATTTTTAACAACAATAATTTGTGTTAATACTTTATTCCAATGTTCTTTTTCTTTATTAATTAATTCTTGAACATCTTTGTCATTTAAAATTTTTTTTTTTTAACAATCTAATTTGTAAATCAACCTAAGTATTCATATTAGATATGTGTTTATTACTAGTTTCATGACTTTTAAGCTGAGAACTAAGATATTTCCAATCATTAACTCCTTCATTAGCCAATTGAACTGTATTAGATTTAGTACCAAATAACTTACAACAAAAACAATAAACTTTATCTAAATCCTTTGAGTAAACTAGCCGATTTCTATCATGTTTTTTGCTATCAGATAATTTTTTTTTAGTATAATGAATATTAGAAAAATGTCTAGAATTTTCATCTTTTAGAAAAATTAAATGACTTTCTCAAATGTGACATTTTTCTACCAATATGTCAATTAATTTAGAATCGATATTTTTCCATCTTCCTAAACCATATAAATTATATTCAGAATGCACCATAAATGTCTCATTATCATTACTAATATCATCCTTGTTTTTTTTCCCACTTTTATCCTAGCTCTCTAGTTTTTTTCTTTTTATTATTCAAGTTTATTTGATTACATGCTTCATTTTCAACCATATAATTACCTACTATTTTTGTTTCATCTTTTGATTTGTCCATACCTATCATATCTTTCTATTATTTCATCAATTTTATTACTTTTACTTCCAATAACAAATTTATCAAGCGCACATTTTTTAGATTCAATCAATTTTTCTATTCTTTCTTTTTGAGATTTTCATATCCAAATTTATATTTTCTAGTAGACATATTGATATTCTAAGTATGCAAAGATTAAAAAAAATCTTAGATGCTAAGGTATTGAATAGTGAATCATATGAAATAAATTTTTTCAAAAAAAGGTAAAAGAAAAAAAAAACCTAGAACTTTGAAGCACTTGAATATAGTTGAGGAAATGATTTCCACTTTAGCAATTAATAATCAAACTTGTACTCGTGAGGCCACATAGAATATTGATGAAAATTTGAGAGTTGAGAGAGATTAAGAAAGAGGGAGAGAATTCAATTTAAAATGAATCTAAGCTACCATATATAATATATTTATGGGGAAACTGGAAGGGTTTTAGTTTTGGAAAAAAAATATTAGAAAAAATATAAAATATTAAGGGTCTTCAACTCTCCCAATGTAAACTTATGAGAGTTTTGATGGAGTTATATTGATGATTGAGATTTTCAAAGAAATTTGAAAAGAATTATGAATAAAAAGATAAAAGGTTAATAAATTTGAAATGTCAGTCAATCAAAATTGAGAGAGTTTACGAACACATTCATTATGGATTTCTTTAGTAGTTTGTATTTTCAATATTATAAGAAAAATTTTATGAAATATAATAAGTATATTATTTTATATTTTAAATTTAATTTTATTAAAAATTAAATTAAATACATACAAATATTATATGGAGTCTTTTTAAAATAAGAATCTTAGACGATCGCCCCAGTCGTCTATAGCTTAAAACCACTCTAGATTTTTTTAGTTTCTATTATCTATAAAATGTAAAAGGGTGGTCCCATTCTTAATAAAATTCAATCATTAAATAACAAAATCTTTTCAATCACCTAAAAACTAAAAGTACCAAAATACCCATGAAAAGACACATTTTGGAAAAAAAACATTAAAAGGCCAGTTTTTTTTTTTTCTAGTGATTTTTTAACAAAAAATGAAAAAAAAAAGGCCAGTTTGGACTTAACAAATTGATTTAGTGAAATTTAAAAGTGAAAAATAGATTACTTTTTGAGTTTAAAAAATGAAAATTTAGAGAAAGAATAATAATGAAATCCATCCAATGGCCATCACGAGGAACATTGTCGGCAGAGTAAATAATAATAATAATAATAAAAAGATGAAAAAAATCCCTCTCGTGAAGCAAAGGCGAATACAATGCAAAATCCTGACAAAAGGCTGCCTTTTGACCTTTTTCTTTTATTTATTATTTCTTTATTTAAAAAAACATCAAAAGAAATGGAAATTTCAACTTTTCAAAATAAATGTATAATCAACCAAGGAAATATAACTTCATATATTGAAAGTTTCGACATCGATATTATTAAAAATTAACTGATATCTTTAATATGTTTTATAAATACATCTATAATATAAAAGAGTATCAATCTCATTAAGAATACGGCGAATATCAATAGTAATATAATTATTAAAGTTTAAAAATATCTTTATCAACAAAATTGTCAATGCCTCAATCGTACAAAAATTTTGATAGAAATAGTGATAGAACGTTGAGGCAGATATATATCTCTGGAAAAAAAATGTAAAAATAAAAATTTAAAATATATAGGAATTAATAAATAAATATTCTATGCCTATTAAACTAAATGTTTATTATTTATATTACATTTATATTAATAACGTTTTGATGTTTCTTTTGTATGTTTTATAATCTGTTTTCAAGATATAATGAAAAATTTTCAACTCATCATTCATGTCAACTGCAAATCCGTGAAAATGTAAATAATATCGATAAAAATATTGACATGTTGATATAAATTTAATACTATGTGTAATTTAGTTTTGATATCAATATCAACATGGATATTTTAATCACCGTGTATAATAATGCTTAATGCAATTAATTAATGATCAAGGATATTGTTGCTATTATTTTTATTAAATATTTTCATGAGTCCCTCATAAATATTTTTCAAATAAATACTGTTCTAAAATATGTTTAAGTAATTATTTTAAAAGTTATTTGTTAATGCAGAATTTTTTTTAAGTTGTGATTTTTTTTTAAAAAAAAAATCACAAGTTTAGCTTAATTCATGATTTCCTTTTTAAGCTAAAAGTCATAATTTTTTTAATACAATAATTACAAGATGAAAAATAAAATTGAACTTTTGAACGATGTATATCATTTATTATTAACTCATACTTTGACATACATGTCTATTAATATTGATGTTTATAAATTATTAAGTTATAATTTTTATGATATCTTTGTAAATAATAATAATAAAGGATTGATTTCAAATATAAAAAAATGAACAAAAATATTTTTAAATATATTAAAATTCTCATTTTTCCTATGCCCAAGGGTGATCTAGCTTGGTTGGCTATCTAAGTTTTTGGAATTTTGATTGGCCCTAAATTCAAACCACATTTTCACTTTGATCCTTCAACTTATGCAATTATAAACCAGTTATCCAATTTTCTATTAAACTACACATTTACTTTTATCATATAAAAGTAGAAATCCAAATATAAACATCTAAAAATAGCAATACTTGGATGTATCATCTTCATCTTAAGATATACCAATTTTTATACATCTAACTATCATCACAATAATAATAATAATAATAATAATAATAATAATAATAATAATAATAAAATATTCAAAAAAGAATCAAGAAGAATTAGTTATGAACAAAATATGATTAAAAAAATTGGTTGAATGCATAAAGGTAATTGTTACAAAGATGTACCTAAGTATTTTTTAAAAAAATTGGTCTTACATTACTTTTTTTAAGAAAATGAGAGTTCATATAATTAGGATTCTATTAAATAAATATCAATCCCATTATGCAATGGTTCTATGAATAATTTGTTTTCCCTACTAAAAATAAAATTCATGGAATGTTAAAAGGACTAAAAAATTTTAATTTTGAAATAAAAAACTACAAACCAGACCAGAGTTTTGGAACAAAGACCAAAACTACTTAAAATTAAGGTTTCATTATTAAACTTTTCAATAACATTAATGACATAACCTTATGTTCTTTTTTTTTTTTTTTTTTTTAATTTGAATTTATTCCCTTGAATTGGAGTGACATGGTTGTGTTTTCTTTTTGGCTAATCAACTTTAATAAACTATGTATACTTGGACAAGACAATAATTATGTCCTTACCAATCAAATGAAAACTACAATATCAAGAGTAGTTTAGCATATCTAAGTTATAGATCTAGATCATGTGACCTAACATGAAACTATTTATTCTTTTAGGTTTAATTGTTTTTTAAATTAAATTTTAGTTTAAGCCATTATTTAAGTTAAGAATGTGCTTCTATAAATAGACTATCCTTCTTATGTGGTTTGATTTAATATTTGAAGATTCAAATCTAAGCATTCCAATATTTTCCCACCAATTTTAGAAATGAAAGAAATGTGTGACAACTTATGTATTTAAGTTTAATTTGTTAGACTTGAAACCTTTATTTATTAAGACATTAAATTTTACACATATAATGTTGTCTTTCTTTCATGAATTAATTCAATTTGTAAATAATCTTTGAAACATTCATTTATTTGTCTATTTAGTTTATCAACTTTATAAAACACTACAATAATTTGGACCTTTCCCGACAACAAAAATCGTCGGGATTAGTAAAAAAGAGCATCAGCCAACCTTTTCCCGACAACCAATTAATCGCCGGGAGGACCGTGGGTAAAGCCTTGTCGGCATAACCTTTCCCAACGATATAACACGCAATTGTGGGGAAAAACAGTTATCTCGACGGACGAAGAATAGGACATTTATCCCAACCCTAAACAAGACCGTCGAGATAATTATTAACTTCGCCTGACGGTGCAAGGTCACCGTCGGGATAATTGGATATATCCCGACCGTGAGAAATTGGAGTCACCGTCCGACGATATTTAAATTAACCCAACGGTGACCTTCTACCGTCGGACAAAGTTTTTTTTATCCCAATGGTCTTTATGAATTACAACCGCCGGGTGAACTGACTTACGCAGATGGTGTGTTTGCATCGTCAGGATTTCATAGATTTTTCGACCCGTGGACCGTTGGGGTTTTGTTTATTACCATGGGGAGAAGATGAAAAACACATTAAATATGGTTTTTTCCGACCTTTTGTATCATCGGGATTATATATTTAACCGTCGAAATTAGTTTTTTTTTAATTCTTTATTTAAATCTATTTTTTTTTTCCAAATGTTATACTTGTTTGAATTTTCCAAATATCATTCAAACTAATATAAAAATTGTCAAAATCAAGTAAATGTCATACCAAAGTAAATATTATATAGAAAACATGTTTGAATTTCAAGTCTTAAACATACTATTCATCTCAAATTAACAACATTACATCCACAATTCCTCAATAAAAAATACAAGCTTATGATAGTGTTGGGTCGTATCGGGAAATGTATCTACAATTTTAATCCACAATTCCTAAATCGAAAATAACATTAATATCTGCAACCTAAAATGTGTTTTTCGAGAGATGCATCTACAACATAAACCTCGAGGTACCTACAAAACACAAATTTATATAAGTTCAATGCTCAAATACCATATACCAATCTCAAAATGAATATAGAATTTAAAACTTAACTAAGAACATTAATGAATTGAAAAAAACCAACTCAAACTTACATATTTCAATCTCAAACTCAATATAGAACTTAAAAGCAATATAAGAACATTAACAAATAAAACTCACTTTAACTTGAATCTAATATAAAACTTAAAACCCAACTTAAACTCAACGAACTCATAACTACATATTTCAATCTCAAACCTAATATAGAACTTAAAATCCAACTTAAGCCCAACCAACTCATAAGAAATGAAACAAACCAAGACATATACATTTACTTATACAAACCAACTTACCTTCCCCCAACTTAGTTTTTCTTAAATGAAGTTTATTGAGTCTTCACCCCCAAAAATTATTCTCAAACCCGATATACAAACCAACATAATTAAAATTGAAACAAACGAACACATATCTACATTTACTTAAACAAACCAACTTAAAATTAAACATACTTGTTTGAAACAAACCTCACCTTCCCAACATACAAACCAATAATTAAGAATTGAAACAACATACACAAACTTCTAATTAGTTACTATAATTGTTGAAGATTTCTAATCAAACTTCTAATTGAAACAACATACACAAACTAACTATACTTTAAATAACTATATGTTAATGTTATTACCATAATTGCAGGATAACAACATACACAAACTTCTAATTAGTTTAGTATGAAAGTTGAAGAGTTCACACCCCCCTCCCCCAACACAAACTGAAAATCAAACTGAACTTCAGAACACTAACTATACTTTAAATAACTATATGTTAATGTTATTACCATAATTACAGGATAACAACATACATAAAATTCTAATTAGTTTAGTACGAAAATTGAAGAGTTCACACCCCCCTCCCCCCTGCACAAACTAAAAATCAAACTGAACTTCAGAACTGAACTTCAGAACACTAACTATATTTTAAATAACTATACGTTAATGTTGTTATCATAACTGCAGGATAACAACATACACAAACTTCTAGTCAAGTTTACTACGAAAGTTGAAGAGTTCATACCCCCCCCATCTAGCACAAACTGAAAATGAAACTCAACTTCAGAATACTAATTATACTTTAAATAACTATACGTTAATGTTGTTACCATAACTGCATGATAACAACATACACAAATTTCTAATTAGTTTACTACGAAAATTGAAGAGTACATACCTAGTTTGATTTATCTCGCATGAGCTGTAAGACCATAGCTTTCATATCATCCATCTCAGATTGTCTTTGAGCTTCCAGTTCATCCAATCTAGCTAGTTTAGCCTTTAACTCTTCTATCTCTTGTTTTGGCTCCTGTATAACTCTTGATGAGGATGCACTGGATGATGATTTACTTTTTTTTTTTTTACCCTTTGGTGTCCTACCAAGGCTCATCCTGTGCTCAACACCTGCTCACACTTAATGCATCTATAATATTCATCTGTGTCGTACTTAATCCATCATCATGTGTCGATTGAGATGTGTGACTCTCGTATCCCCTAGATAAGTCGACTGGGTCTCCATGATATACCCATTGATGATACAATGGGGAAATTCTATTAATGAATAAATGTTGTTCAACTCAATCTATTGGCTTCCACCTTGAATTCATACATTTTTTGTATGGACATCTTGTTTTTCCTGAGTCATTAACATGAAGTTTTGCAACTTCAAGGAATCGATATACTCCTTCTGCATACTCAGTTGATAGCTTGTTCCTAATCTTAATCAACTATTTATCCATTCTTAATAATATTTGTGATAAGTTGAACCTATATGACTTAGACAATTAGTTAGGTTAGAACATAGAGTTCTAATTTCTAACTTTTAATTTAATTTCATTTACTTCTTGTTCGTGTTTTTTTTTTTTTTTGGGAGAATGGTCTGCAGTTGTGGAATTTATAATGGGCTTTCAAGATGCCCATTGGGCTAATCAGGCTCGTAAGATGGTTTTGAAATGGGTCTACAATCGGTTGGTTAATTATAAATGGCCTTTTTTTAAGAGTTCAGTTGACCAATTAGGCTCAGGCTCACTTAGACAGGTTGAAAAAATTGAACATTTGTCAACAAAAAGTTGATATATATTTTTTAATAATAAGCTAAATTTAATTAACAGTGGACTAAATTACCCTCGCTTGAATCAATAAATTACCCTTTAAAATAAAGGAATAATCAAACCAAAAAACATGACCAAAACTATTTAAATTCTAGAACTTATAAAACTAGAACAATATTTCATAAACCTACAACAAAATCTAAAATTGGAAGAAGAAGAGGAGGAGGAGGAAGAAGAAGAAGAAGAAGAAGAAGATGATAGTGTAAAATAGGAGATGATATCTCATATACTTAGCAACATAATTTAAAATACAATCTTGGTGGTTTTGTGATTTAGGTGTAATTGAATGCCGAAAAGAAGAAATATTAACTTGACGCACTATTTGTAATATTGTGTAGACATGTTTAAAACATAAATACACTATATATGAGAATACTTTTGTCATTCAATGTAGACATGGTTAAAACATAAATATACTGTATGTGAAGATCAAAGCCTTAAAAATCAATCTGATTTGTAATCAATTGCGTCAAGATCAAAACATTAGACTTCATTGCATACTTATAAAGCAATCCCTAAGTTTGACCCTGGACTTTTCAAGACTCTAGTTGAGCTTGCAGTTGGGTTCAATTAGATAAAACAATGCGTTATAGCATCACAATTAATATTCATTTCATCGCATGTTATGATCGCATCAACTAGAATGGACGTTTTTGAAAGTTTAAGGACGAAAATAGAACAAGATTCAAAATTTGGGTCCAAAATAGGATTTAAACTTTATATATATATATATGCCCTCCTCGCTTGTGCTTATGGACCAATTGATGGCACAACATTAGAAATGTTGACGAGGATGGAAAAAACTTCGCGAGAAATTTTTCGTTTACTTTTTTGGGAATTTTTTTTTTAAAAAATCCAACTTTTTTTTTTAATTGATTATTATTTTTTAAAGAAATTTTCATTAATTTTCGACCAAAGCAATTTTAAAAGTTTTTAATTCCTCAAATGAAGCATTTCCAATACTATTTTTGGAAACAATAATACTCTGTGCAAATATATAGTTAAAATGTTAAATATTCATAACTTTTAAATATTCAAATTTAAACATTAAGCATCATACTTTTTCTAAATTTAAATATTACAACGTTTATGGTGTATGCTAGAGGTTAGAAGCGTTCATTTTAGGATTTTTTATATAGATATATATAGATGGTCTGAGGACGAAACTGGAGATGAGGAATATAACCTTCATCTCCATCTCCATTTAGCCAACAGAAAAAAATTTCTTCTCACTCTCTCACTCATTCTTTATGTAATGGAAGATTTTTTTACTCCATTCAACGTGGGTCTCGACAGAGTTAAGCGAGCATCAATATGCAGGGACAACGCAGTTTAAATACACAATAGAAATATAGGGCATGGGAGTTCAAAAAGACACGGGAAGAGATTTACACCAAATTTCTAGTATGTAACAATCAAATTTCTAGTACACATAACTATCAAATTTGTGACAATATGAAAACTTTGGAAATCAATCTTGCTGATATTACACCCAAACTTCTAGTATGGTACATACAACTATCAAATTTCGGCTAAAAATTCACATAAAATTTGTTCAAATTCATTCAGAATAAACAGTGGGAGGGGAAAAATGTTACAAAAAATTGAAGCAGAGCTGACAACGACTGGACAATGTCTGGAGGGCGACCGGACGGAATGGGCGAGTTGACGGCGAACGAGGGAGATCAAAAGGAGAAAAAGAAAAATAGAGGAAGAAAAGGTTGCACGAGGGTTTTAAATGGACTTATCTCAACGGTCGTCTGGTAAACCGGCAGGAGAAATGAAAATATCCCGATGGTAAATCAAAAACCGTTGGCAGAGTTGCACACTCCCGACGGTCACATGCAAATCGTCGAGCTAACATTAAGTTCTGCCAACGGTGTTCTGACACAACCGTCAACATAAATTCAAAAATTCTAACCTAATTTTTAATTTAATACCCATGGATCGACGGTCCTTTGCATACCGTCGGGCGTACTCCACACCTCCTGACGGTCTTCTTACACTACTGTCGGCATAACTTTTCCATTTTCCATAAATTTTTTAGTGTAATAATGATCACCCGACGGTCTCTCTGCGTACCATCGGGCTAACTCCACAAAGTCCGACGGTCACTCAAATACTATTGGAAAAATAAAAAATTATCCTGACGGTTACTTCCATACCGTCGGCCTAACCGTAACAATTTCCCATAAATCATTTCATTTATATTTCTTATTTTTAAAAAATCAAACTACTCCCAACGGTTCTCGACCACCGTCGGGAGAATTTAATTTTACTCCGACGGTGTTACTTTGACCATCAAGATAAGAGAAAGATAGCACGACGATCATGATACCGTCAGGATAGCTGAATACGCCTCACGGTTAGTTATTAGACCGTTGGGATAGATGCATTATCCCAATGGTAGTAAAGAATCCGTCGGAATAGGTTTTTTTTATCTCAACGTTGTTGTTGCACCGTCGAGGGAAGTTACATACACCGACCTTTTTTGCTGTATCGGAGTAAGTTTCGTCGAAAATAATTAAAATCCTTGTAGTGAAGTAATTAATAGGTTATTAAAATTTCTTCTATGACTAATACGTCATTAACCTTTAAAAATTTTAATAGGTCTTTAAAATTTCAGTTTTGTATCTATATAATAAGCCTCTCACATATTTAAAAATTTGTAAGAATTAACTGATATACATAAGGTATAAATTGAAAATGTATGGCTAAAATAAGATCCTAAACTTTCAATTTTGTGTCTATTAGTTTGTGAATCATATTTAAAACATCGATAGGTTAAAGAGTTTTTATATATAAATTTAATAATTTAGAAACATATTCTGACAGAATATATAAATTTAAACACTTAATAAGACCTTTAATGAAAGAAACAAAAAATCATAGACTAAATAGACCATAAATGTGAAAACTTAAAAATTAACATTTTTAGTTTTATTAATAATAAATAAAGGATAAAAATGGACCCCCTTTTTCTTCCCAAAATGATGTGAAACAATCTTTCAAGGCAAGAAGGTAGTGGGATGTGCAATAAAAATATAAAGAATGAATTGAGGTTGAGCCATTGGTGAGTTTAATTTAGAATAGGGGTTTTGAGTCCACTCTTCATTATTTCGACTTAGAAATTGTGTTGTTATTGGTTTTGATGTGATTGAAGTTATGATTGAAGAGTATGGAGAAGTTATATCTATACATATATCATAATATCTATTTGTATGTTCATCATATCTTCTTCAAAACAAATTAAAATTGAAAAAAAAAAAAAAAAAAAAAAACCCTAGTTGGTTCTCAAGTCAAGGCCTTTACTTTGGCCAAAAAACAAGCCATGTTTCTTGATAATAGTGCAATCACATGCAATTTCATCACACATTTTAACTCTTTCCCACACAACAAACTCTTGGTTTGAACCCTCCCCTTCCCCCTCTTTTTTAGAAAAAAATTTGTCATTTTTTACTTCTATTTTTTTGGAATTTTCAAAAATAGAAAGATAAAGAGTTTTTTTTTTTTTTTTTTTTTTAAAAAAAGAAAATTTCTAATCTTCTTTTAATAGAGGCTGATAGAGAAATTGATAGAAGCCTATCACTTATAAATACTGATAGAAATCTATTAGTGTCTATCAATATTTTTTTACTATTTTTTAAATAATTCGACTTTTTTTTCTATTTGTACAAATATATTTTTTTGATCCTCCTTTCATCCTTTTTAGGCTATACCATTTTGTGGAATGGGTTTGATGTTAATTCATTTATACAAGAGTAGAAAATGGTAAACATAAAAAGTCTTGTTTCTCATGAAAATCTATCTTTTCCATATTTCAAAATTTTAACTACAACTCTAATGATAGTAGAGCCTGCACAATAACAATTCTTTTAACTGAAAAAGTTTCTAAATACTATCTTATTATGGAAAAACTATCTTTTTTTTGTGTAGAATAGTGTGACATCACATTTATGAAATAAATTAATTTATGATTAAATAATGAATGCTAAAATTATTATATTGATTTTTTTTTTAAAAAAAATATATATTTTTTTTAATTTTAAAAAATGATATTTGCCAACAATTTTTTTACTACAAGTTTTAATCTCTTAAAGAAAACATTTTAACTTTCAAACACATCCCAAAAACAAAAAGAAGTTCTAAAAACTTTTTTTTATATGCCTTTCAAAACTTGACTTGAATGTTGAAGTTGTTTTAAGCAAAGTAGACAATAAAACACAGTATACTTAAAGGGTAAAAGTAATATTTATATAAGTATAATTTAAAAAAGAAAAAAAAAAACCAAAAAGCCAATGCCCGGTTCCCCATTTGTTTTTTATTTTTAGTTTTGAAAAATTGTATTTGTTTCATGCCATTTTTTAATTATGGTTTTTAAATTCGTTAGGTAAACATTTGAATTATTGGCGAAAATTTTAAAACAAAAATAAAGTTAGTTATAAAAATTTGGCTTGAATTCTAAAAAACACAATTAAAATATGGACAATAAAACATAAAAATAGTTAATAGATGAAAATTATAATGCATTTATATACTTAATTTTCAAAAACAAAGAATTAAGAACCAAGTAATTATTGAATTAGAAGCATTACTAGATATATTTTGTTTGTTGTATATTTATAATGGTTGTTTTCAATCTAAGATTGGAGCAAAGATCTGATCCCAAACATACAATGAGAAAATTTTAAGAATGAATAAAAAATATATTTAAATGGGTTTTATTCCCATTTCAAATGGGAGCTTCCCAAGTAAAATGGGCAGAAATAGACAAAAATCTTATATATAAAACAGACATATTTGCACACCCTCTCTCTGGTTTTTAATTAAAAGGAATATGATGAAGATCTCACTTTACTATAATAATGTTACTGTAAAATACCCACTCATTTAATATATATAATCAACATTTGTATCAGATTTAGATCTCTTGGGAATACTTTCATTTACACTTAGAATAATATTCCAATAAGTTGTGTTATTATTAACATTCCAATAAGTCGTGTTATGATCTTTTACAACTTTGTAAGAGAATGAATAAAAATAAGATTAGATGTAAAGTTATAAATTTTGTTGGTTGTATTATTTAGTCCTTTTGTAACTATTCAATTTTTTATTTCTTTTATTTTTAACTACTTTCTATAAAACTTTTCAAAAACTAAAAGTAGTTTAAAAAATGATTTTATAATATGAGTATGAATTCAAATGTTTATTTAATAGAGGTGAAAAATATATAATTAAAAAATTAAGAGGATGCACACATTTATTTTAAAAACAAAAAACTAAAAACAAAGCTTTCGTTTTGTAACAATTTGAATTTTAAAAATTGTGTTTTTTTTCTTATAACTTTCTTACCATGATTTTCATATTTTCTTATTAAGTCAAATCTTGAAAACAAAGACAAGATTATAAATTTTTTAAATTTTCAAAATTTTGCTTGATTTTCTAAAACACCCCTAGAGTATAGATAACAAACAAGAATTAGTGTTTATATGCTTGATTTAAAAAAACAAAAATTAAATAGTTATCAAATAGGATCATAACGTTATCAAACAAGTCTTTTTAATTATTTACTTTTTTTTTTTAAAAAAAAGATTCAAATGTCTTTTATCTCGTTTTAGCAAACAATAATCTAAAAAGCTGAAATTTGATTGTGGCAAAGAAAAAAAAAAATTAGAAATGGTTTGTTTTTACATTAAAAAAAACAAACGTTTATATATAGTACACTAAGAAAAAAGGAAACCTATTTTCTTCTCAGCTTTTGAAAAAGTAAATTAAACAATGTTTAGCTGAAAGAAGGAAAATAAAAAAAATAAAAAAAAATTATTGAGAAATTAAAAAGGCAATTAAAAAAAAAAATAGATTGAATTATTGTATCAAATAATATGAAATGCCCCACATTCTCCATTTGTTGGTCATGGCTGATAATGTGACATTTCCTTTATGTTGATAATTTAAAAAAAATGATGTTATAGGTGGAGCAAATATTTAAATTGGTGTAAATATAAGTATTGAAATGGGAGAGAGAAAAAGATGGAGAAGAAGAGAGACATGATGTGTGATAAAAGGGACATAGACATGAGAGGGTCCAACTCTAAAATGGAATCCAGTCTGTTCCCAAAATCTCCCCATGCCCATTCCCATTTTCATCATCATTATTCTCTTAGCTACTCCCCACATTTTCTCTATCCCACCATCAATTCAACTATAATATTCTCCCATTAATGTTAAATATTATTTGTCTAATATCTTCTTCAATTTTAAATAATGTTGAATGGATTATTTTTTAAGTCTGTGTGCATTTGTGTAAAGTCCAAAACGAACTCACTTCACATAATAAGAGAATAAAGCATAATTTAATCTAACCATTTTTAACTCCTGAGGATGTGTGTTCTATTCTATAAATATGAGTTTTGAGTCTCCCCCACAAATCCAAATTACAGAACCCCACTCACCTTCTTCCTTTTCGAACTTCCACACTCTCTGTCCTTTCATCCCAAAGATTGAAGCTATGAACACAAAATCCCCCTTCCTCCTCTCTCTCCTCCTCTTCCTCCTACTCTCCATTTCCGCCGAATCCCTCCCCCGCCATACCCCCAACTGCAACCCCTCCGCCGACCGGACCTCCACCCTCCAAGTCTTCCACATTTTCAGCCCCTGCTCACCCTTCCGCCCCTCCAAGCCTCTGTCCTCGCCAGACAATGTACTCCAATTGCAGGCCAAGGACCAAGCCAGGCTCCACTTCCTGTCGTCCCTGGTGGCCCGGAGGTCCGTCGTCCCAATCGCCTCCGCCCGGCAGCTCATACAGAGCCCCACCTTCGTGGTCCGGGCCAAGATAGGCACCCCCGCCCAAACCCTCCTCTTGGCCCTCGATACCAGCAACGACGCCGCTTGGATTCCTTGCTCCGGCTGCGTCGGTTGCCCTTCCGCCACCGTCTTCTCCTCCGATAAGTCCTCCTCCTTCCGCCCCCTCCCCTGCCAATCCTCTCAATGCAACCAGGTACACACCTCAATTTCTTTTTCTTTTTCTTTTTAATTCCATCTCTTTTAATTCTTACTTTTTTTTAAGTTAATTTAAATAATTTTCTATTGACAAATGTGGGGTGAGAGTGAGACTTAAGACATTTAAATATTTATTTTTGACATTGCATTTTTCCCCAAACTTTTTTATTCTTTTCGTCTATAACACATATGTTGAAGCTACATTTATAGTGTTGTTTTAAATGAAAATGTTTGCTTGCAAAGATTTTAATGGTTTTTGTTATGCTCTTCAATACTCTTCTCAACTTAAATATATCAATCTTGGAAATATAATGTTAAGGCCAAATTTGATAATTGTTGTGATTTTTTATTTTTGTTTTTAAAATTAAATCTATTTCATCACCATTTTTTTAACCAAGATTTGCATATTTATTAAGTAAGAATTCTTAATCAAATTAATTTTTTTTTTTTAAAAAAAATTAAAACTACATTTTTAGTTCTCAAAATTTAGTCTAGTTTTTCGATTACCATGAAAGGTAAATGACAAAAGAAGAAATTTGGAGGTGAATAAGGTCGATAGGTTTAATTTTTAAAAATAAAAATAAAAAATAAAATAATTATCAAACGAAATCTAATTTTAGTTCATTGTAGATATATAAATATACTTAGATTGTCATTATTCAAAACTTCTTTAATGAACTCGACCTTAACTACTTAAAATATCTAATAATTTTTTTATTGTGTTGGACTGTAAATCTCAGTTCTATCTTTATTGTACTTAAAAAAAACACTTAATTAATAGACATTCATTTAGAATAAATTTTAAAATGTATACACTATGGAAGAAGAAAGAAAGAAAGAAGTTGAAATGTTCTAGCACCAAGTAGAATTTGATTTATTTTTTACTTTTTTTTAACGATTTTGTAGCCACCGTGATATTGAAGTGCACGCGCTTACGCGCCGCTTGTATTGGTGGAGAGGCCGTTGGGATATTCAATGATTATAAACATCAATAATTCACTTGCATAATATTCCCCTTTTGGTTGGTAATCTGTGGGGTTCCCCTCTTCATGCTTTTCTTTCCGTTCCTTTTTCTATTTTAATATTTAAACCGAGGCTTTTTGGGAAAAAAAAAAACCCTTCATAATTTTATAGTCCAGGCCTATTAAATAAAATGATTTGTTCCAAAATCATTGTTTTATCTGTTTTTTTATGAAAAAACAACAACAATAATAAATTACAAGTTTAGCCATTCAATATCAACTTTGTTCCTACTTGGGTCTTAAATTTTTTAATTTAGTGTTCATGTCCTTAAATGGTTCTTTATTTTCTATTCAATCGATCAACTTATTCAACAAATTTGTGAAAAAATTCACATACAAAATTAAAAATTCATTAGACACGAAGCTTAATAGTAATGGACACGTATTGTTTCTCTCAATATCAGATTACAATTAAAATTCAGAAAAAGTATTATCTTTGTAATTACATTGTAACCAATCTAGATTTGCATTGGGACTTTGGATGCTTTTCTAGAATCCCAATCCATGTTCCCACGTGCTAGACAGTCATTACCTTTGAGGCAACACGTGTGACCAGAAACCCTGATTTAATTTCCGTACGAGTTTTTTTTTTTTTTTTTTTTTTTTTTAAAAAGTCTTTTATTTTAAATTTTGGGCGTCTCTAGAATCTATGACTGTCAGTGAGTCACCGACGGGGGAGCTTTGAGTCACGGGCCGAATGAAAAACTTTTCCCAAAAAATCCTTGTCGTATTTGGAGGTATAACGTTAACAGCACGTGAGCCTTTTGATTTCTCAGGTACCGAACCCGAGTTGCAGCGGCAGCGCGTGCGGTTTCAACCTGACGTATGGCAGCTCGACGGTGGCAGCGGATCTGGTTCAAGACAACATAACTCTGGCCACAGACTCAGTCCCCGGGTACACATTCGGTTGCATCACGAAGGCGACGGGTAGTTCAGTACCGCCCCAGGGGCTATTGGGCTTGGGCCGAGGCCCATTATCGCTTTTGGGCCAGAGCCAGAGCTTGTACCAATCCACATTCTCCTACTGTCTCCCAGCTTCAAATCGGTCAACTTTTCTGGGTCGTTGCGTCTTGGGCCTGTGGCCCAGCCCATTAGAATTAAGTACACGCCGCTGCTACGGAACCCCCGGCGGTCGTCCTTGTACTATGTGAATTTGATTGCCATCAGAGTCGGCCGGAGAATCGTCGATATTCCTCCCTCTGCTCTCGCTTTTAACTCCGTCACCGGCGCCGGCACTATCATCGATTCCGGTATCGTTTTTTACTCACTCTGTTCCTTACGCAATTTACCATTTTGTCCACGACTCTGCACCTTTTTATGTATTTTGATAAAGGTAAAAAAATATTTAAATTACTTTCCATTTGCACTTTAGAGATTAAATAAAAACTAGATTAAGACCAATAATTTTTACAATTACAGTAAATTAATATTTTTATGACAATTCTAATTTTATTATTTGTATTATTTACAATTTAGAAAAATATTAGATATAAAATTGTTAAAGCAGTCTCCTGATAGATATATATATATTTTTCTATGTGAGAATTAGAACTTATGACATTTTTAGAGAAAGTGTGAAAAATCTGGTTTGCTGTTGAGATATATATATATATAGTTAAGAATGTTTAAAAACTAAGGGCTTCCATTTCATAGTAATTTGATTTTTAGCGTTTGGCTTTTGAAAATAATATTTGTTTACTCAACATTTTCCCCTTTGGCCTAATTGATCCTTTAATTTTTTTTTTGGGATATAAATAGGTCCCGAATTTTCAATTTTATTTCTAAAAAGTTTGTATAAATTAATTTTTTGTTTGTTAAATTAACTAATCTATTTAATATAAATTTGAATTTTTTGTCCGACGTTAAACTTTATTTTATATCTAGTTACATCCATAGATTTTAGAAAGTTTACTTAGAGATTAAATTTATAAATTTGAAAGTTTAGAGCACAAACTTCAAAATTTAGTAACTCATGAAATAGAATGAAATTGTAATTAGGAGGGGAGTATTGATGGAAAATGAATTAACTTGAGATTTAGCAAATGAAATGATTGTATTACATGAAATAATTAAAAACAATGTGATGAAAAATGGAATTAAATTTTGAATAACAAAAAAGTACAAATTTGATTGATGGTTGTTGTTTAGGGACGACGTTCACAAGGCTGGTGGCACCGGCGTACACGGCGGTGAGGGACGAATTCCGACGAAGAGTGGGCAGAAACATAACAGTCTCATCCCTCGGCGGCTTCGATACTTGCTACACAGTCCCCATCATCTCTCCCACCATAACCTTTATGTTTGCCGGAATGAACGTCACTCTTCCGCCGGACAACTTCCTCATCCACAGCACCGCCGGATCCACCACCTGCCTCGCCATGGCTGCCGCCCCCGATAACGTCAACTCCGTACTCAACGTCATTGCCAGTATGCAGCAGCAAAACCACCGCATTCTCTTCGACATTCCCAATTCCCGCCTTGGCGTCGCCCGTGAACGCTGCTCCTCTTAATACACACGATGCTTTCGTTGTCATCTTCGATTCCGGTGGTTGGTTTTTAGAATAAGAATGTTGTGGTGGTAAAGTAGTAATTTTTAGTTGGTGGTTTCTTAGTGGAGTAAGGAGGATTTGAACTTCCTACTAAAAAAGTAGTATATGTCATTTACAGTTAAGTAGACTCATTTTAGCATTTTGAATTGGTGTTAAAAAGAGTGATTTGGAAGAAATATATTATTTTGTATGGTTGTGTTTTGTAGTTGTATCATTTGGGATTTGGAAGGTTTTAGCTTATATTGTTCATGTCTTTAAAAGAAAAGCATTTCTTGGTTTAATATTCTCCGGTGTGTTGTATGTTTACTACTACTAAACAGAACAATTATATGAGACATACATTCCTTTTCTTTCTTTTTTTTTTTTTTTTTTAAATAATATTTCATTAAACTTCAAGGACATACGAAAACATTTACATCGTTCTTGATTATTACTGCAAAGTAATTGACTGATATTATCATAAGACTGCAGTGTGGTTGGCTCATTTTATTATTGACAAAACTCGAGCAGCGTGTTCTGCAACATGTCAAAGATATTATTATTAACATTGTTACATGTCTGGTAGCCAATTCGACAAATCTTTTCCTTATTTGTCTGCATTGATTTACAGATTTCTGTGGCTGCTTTCCTTATTCTCCAACACAGGATATTTATTCACTCCTAAAAGATATTCTCAAAGCTACCCTTATTTATATTATACTCTTATTCAATTTTAGCGTTAGCCGCCTTATTATAAAAGTGTGTATTGAGAGTTTTGAGCTTAGGGTTTGTCTAAGCCTTGACCTCCATGTATTAATTATTATTGAAAATTCTTGTGTTTATCGTTGAGTTTTTGGTTCGACAACCATGTAGAACTTAGGAGGAGTTTGATTTGATATTGTATTTAGGGGTAGCTTAAGTACGTTGAAGATAATGAAAACTCATATTTAGGGGAGCCTCTTACTTTTAGGGGGAGCCTAAGTATGTTGTATTGAGGGGATCTCATACAAAGCTTGGAAAAGCTTTTTTGCGGAAGTGGGGGAAGCTCAAACTTAGGGAAGCCTAAGTTGAAACTGAAGAGAGATAGTGTAGGCTTCAATGCAACATTTATCAGACTTATTTATATTATACTCTAGATAAGTACTTTCGTTGTAATTGCTAAACTCTTTATACAGTGAAGCTTCGTTTCACTGGGTACACAGCTCCCCAGACGTTGGTGAATTTACATTGAACTTAGTTATCAATCTCTGTGTCTTTACATTTATGTTTGCTTTTGTATTGCCCACTTGTCATATATATTGTTTGTGACATCGTGCTTGACATTGTATCCTATGTTAGATCCACCTTATTTTTTTCAATTGGTATCAGAGCTTGTTGACTGCTATTCATTAAGTATTCAATGGAGTCGATTAGGGAAGGTGGATCAACTACTCGTCCCTTGTACTTGATGGAACTAACTACTCCTATTGAAAAGCCAGAACGACAGCTTTCCTTAAGTCCATTGACCATAAGACTTGGAAGGCAGTTGTCTCTGGATGGACATATCCTCAAGTTACTGACAAAGATGGCAAGATCTCTTTCAAGCCCGATAAGGACTGGACTGAAGTTGAGGATGAAGCTTCCCTTGGAAATTCTCGTGCTCTAAATTCTAACGGACAAGAACATCTTTCGACTTAGCAATACTTGTGTTTCTGCTAAGGAAGCGGAAGAACCTTGACGTGGCGTATAAAGGCACCTCTAAAGTGAAGTTGTCTCGTCTGCAGATTTTAACTTCAAAATTTGAAGCTCTTAAGATGTTGGGAGATGAAAGTATTTCAAATACAATGCTCACATCTTGGATATTGCAAATGAATCCTTTGCTCTTGGTGAAAAAATGTCTAAAGAAAAAAACTTGTTCGAAAGATCTACATTCACTACCAAAAGGATTTGATATAAAACAACTATCGAAGATGCCCATGATATTGCTATCATGAAGGTGGATGAGTTGTTTGGCTCTTTGCGAACCTTTGAATTGACCTTTGATAAAAAAAAAAAAAAAAAAAGAAGTGATATGAAAGGTAAGATATAACTTTGCAGTTTGTTTCTAATAAAGATCAAACTAGAAATGAAAGCAAAGATACAGAAGAAAATCATGCTAATACTCTACCCCTGTTAACTAAACATTTCAGCAAAGTTATAACACAATTGGACAGGAGGTCTGGAAACTTTCATACTTCACATATCAAAGATAATAGTAGTAACAACAACTCTATTATGCACAAAAATTTTAAACCATCTGGAAGAAAAAGAGAAAGTAAATGCGATTTAAGCAATGCTTAGGGCAACAAAGATTGAAACTTCAAGTGCAAAGAATGTGAAAGGTTTAGCCACTTCCAAGTTGAGTGTCCAAATTATCTGAGAAGACAGATAAAGTATATTCAATGACTTTGTCAGATGATGAGTTTGATTCAAGTAGTGAATCTGATGAAAAAAATTCATGTCTTGACTGTTTGGGTTGCATCTAATAATACTGAAAAGCCTAGGATATCTGATAAAATTCTGAGTAAAGACTCAAGGGTCGATCAAGCTTCAATCCAGATTGATAATTTATCACTAGAAGAAGTTTATGAAAAGTAGAAGGAAGACTTACAAGTTTTAGAGTTACGAAAGGAACGGATAGAAAAATTAATTGAAGATGTCGAAAAAGCAGCTTGTAACCCTAGGGGCATTTTAGTAATTGTGTGTACCCTATGGCTTCCCACTAGTCTATTTATTTGGCTTATTCTCTTGTAATTTGTGTATCAAAATTAATAATAAAAATCAGTGTCTATCGTGGTTTTTCTCCCTGTACTAGGGTTTCCATGTAACTGTGTTGTTATTCTCTTCTCAATTCTTTTATTTTTAACATGATATCAGAGCAAGGGGACGAAATCCTAGCCATTATGGAAGAGAACCATCTACAGTCGCCTTCAGTGGGTGGATCTTTGAGTTTTGATATGAAAACTGCTATTCGGGTCGCGATAAAGGAATGTTTTCAAGCTGTCTTACCAGAATTAATTTATGTCGTCCAATTGCAGTCAATAGAGAGCCACCGTCAATGGGAGCCGCACATGGACAAATTTGAAGAATACGCTAACAGAGCTGATCTGCCTCGTCTTGTGCCACCGTCGACTAGGCTTAGATCAAGTATGGCCGTAGCAACCCCTCAAACTCATCGCGAGGTGGATTAGATCTGGCTCCGATCGACCCTTAGGCAGATAGAGTTTCTTCGACAGCTTCAGATCGCACCTTCGACCTGCAGATTCTCGACGAACAGACTGGGCGTTCGCCTATCCAGCTTTCGATCGCGCCTAGGGCTTCGACTTCAACTGGAAAAAACTCAACTGCGCCGACGTACCCTAGGGTTTTCACGTCAGATCCGGCGAACCCACTTGTCTCGCAAGGAGAACAGGACCTCTCCGATTCTGCCCTAGGCGTATTCGACCAACAACAAGTCGACAACCACCTTCAGCCGGTGACCTCCCTCTAGCTGGCGACTACCTTCCAGCCGTCGATCTCCTTCCAACCGTTAGTGGATGCCCCGTTTCCAACCGGTTGTGGCTCAACCTAATACTCAGATGAAAACCTGGTAAATTCTTTCCTTATTTTACCTACTACAAATATCTTGCCTGTGTTTCCCTCAATTGACAGTACGACTAGTTTGAGTACGGTTGGAATTAGTACCATCGCCTAGTCAGGCAATATACAGTATTTTAGTCTTATTAGTGTGAACGGTAAAAAACCTTAGATTGTTGACTCAGGGGCGACAGATCATCTTACTGGTACCTCTGATCAGTTTCTATCATATTATCCAAGTGCTGGTAACGAACGAATTAGGATTGCAGATGGGTCGTTCGCACTTGTTGTAGGAAAAAGGGATTTATCTCCGTTTGAGGGTTTGGTTTTGTGGGACATTTTGCATGTTCCTAAAATTTCATATAATTTGTTATCCATCAGTAAGATTACAAGAGATTTGAATTGTCAGGCAATTTTTTCACCCGACTCTGTTTTATTTCAAGATCTAAGCCTAGGGACGACGATTGGCATTGCCCGGCACGATGGGGGACTCTACTTCCTAACTGATGATGTTTCCTCTAGGAATGATTATAGGACTATCCTTGTCTCCTTAAATTTTTCTACCTCTGAGAATGATTTTCTGTTATGGCATTACCGCTTAGGGCATCCGAACTTTCAATACATGAAACGCTTATTTCCGCATTTATTTTGCAATATTAATGTGTCTTCTTTAAAGCGTGAAGTGTGTATTCGTGCCAAACAGAGTCGTGTCTCCTTCCACTCCCAACCCTATAAACCATCCAAGCCCTTCACCTTAGTCCACAGTTATGTTTGGGGTCCCTCACCAACCACAACCTCCATAGGGAAACACTAGTTTGTCACTTTTATAGACGACCACACTCGACTCACTTGGGTCTTTCTTCTCACTGATAAGTTCGAGGTGTTATCTATATTCCAACAATTTTATGCCACTGTGGAAACCCAGTTTAAGGCCAGGATTTGTATTTTGAGAAGTGACAATGGGCAGGAATTCTTTAACGCTTCCTTCCAGGAGTTTCTTACTTCCAAAGGGATTATCCACCAGAGTTCGTATGCCTACACTCCCCAACAAAATGGAATAGCAGAGAGAAAAAATCGTCATTTGGTGGAAGTTGCTAGGTCCTTAATGCTATCCACATCACTCCCATCTCACCTATGGGGTGATGTCATCCTTACTGCTACTCACTTAATCAACCGAATGCCTTCCCGGGTCCTCAATTTTCAAAACCCCTTAGACTGTTTAAAAGAGTCATACCCTATGACTCGTTTAGTCTCCAATGTACCACTTCGAGTTTTTGCCTGTGTTGCCTTTGTTCACTCCCATGGTCCAAACCGCACGAAATTTACCACCCGTGCTCAAAAGTGCATCTTTGTTAGGTATCCATTCCATCAACATGAGTATAAATGTTACCACCCATCCTCTCGCAAATATTTCGTTTCCATGGATATCACCTTCCTTGAGGATCAACCCTTCTTCCCTGTTAGCCATCTTCAAGGGGAGACCTCTAGTGAAGAGACTAACTGGTCCACATATACAATTCCCTTGGAGTCTGCCCCTATTCCCGAACATGTTGGTCCTATCCTTCCTACCAATCAAGTCCCATGGATAACATACTATAGAAAGAATCTCAGGAAGGAAGCAGCATCACCTGTTGCATCTCCGTCTCTGGTCCATGAGTCAAACCCAACATTAGGTACATGTATTCCTAAAATTAATGAGATTGATACTTGTACTAACTAGTGCAGAGAAGAAAAAGGAGGGAAAGGTGCTGATAGCACCACTATAGCAGATGGAAAGACGACAGTGAATGATGATTCAGACACAACTCTAGAAAATGTGAGTGATACTAAAGATAATGGTGAAAAAAGTGTGATTTCTGAAGATGAGAAACAGGAAGAGGAGACTAGTGATCACAATGGAAATTCTGACAGTTTGAAGAAATATGATGCTTCTCTTGATCTTCCAATAGCCTTGAGGAAAGGTATTCGCTCATGTGCAAGGTACTCCATGCATAGTTACATGACATATAGTAACCTGTCATTTGATTTTAGGGCCTTTACCACTAGTTTAGATGTGGGGGTGATACCGAGTAACATACAGGAAGCAATGGGAATTGAAGTTTGGAAAGCTGCTGTTATGGAGGAGATGAGAGCTCTAGAGAAAAATGGAACGTAGGACCAAGTGATCCTACCTAAAGGGCCTAAGACGGTTGGGTGCAAATGGGTTTTCACTATAAAGTACAAGTCAGATGGGACTGTTGATCGATACAAAGCCAGGTTAGTTGCCAAAGGGTTTACAAAGCCAGGAAGTCTACATGAATCCTTCTCATGGATTTGAAGATCAGTTCACATAGTGAGTTTGCCGGCTGAGAAAGTCGCTATATGAGTTGAAACAATCTCCGAGAGCCTGGTTTGACAGATTTGCCACCTTTGTCAAAGGACAAGGGTATACCCAAGGGCACTCAAATCATACACTTTTTACAAAGAAGTCAACTTCAGGGAAGGTAGCAGTTCTCATTATGTCGTTGATGATATTGTGCTCTCCGGTGATGATGATGTTGAAATTGTGAAACTCAAAGCAAAGATGGCCAAAGAGTTTGAAATTAAAGACCTTGGGATGTTAAGATACTTTCTCGGAATGGAAGTAGCCCAGTCTAGGGACGAAATCTCAGTGTCCCAATGGAAATACACGATTGATCTTCTAACGGAAATGAGAATGACTAGGTGCAAACCTGCTGACACCCCAGTAGAATATAATTCAAAGCTCAGCAATACTAGTAACAGTGTTTCGGTCAATAAAAGAAAGGTATCAACGGTTAGTTGAGAAATTGATATACTTATCTCATACGAGACCTGATATTTCATATGTAGTAGTGTCGTTAGTTAGTTTATGCAGGCTCCTTGTGAAGAACACATGACAGCAGTTGAACGCATCCTTCAATATCTAAAAGGTACACCAGGTAAAGGGTTAATGTTCAAGAAGTCTGATAAATGCTGCATTGAAGCCTACACTGATTCTGATTGGGCAGGGTCTGTTTTTGATAGAAAATCAACATTAGGGTATTACATATTTGTTTGGGGTAATCTTGTGACCTGGAGGAGTAAGAAACAAGGAGTTGTGGCCAGAAGTAGTGCAGAAGCTGAGTATCGGGCCATGAGTTTAGGGATATGTGAAGAGATCTGGTTGATGAAAGTGTTGTTAGATCATCATCAAGACAATGAGCTCCCAGTGAAACTGTTTTGTGATAATAAGGCAGCAATAAGTATTGCAAATAATCCTATTAAGCATGACAGAACAAAACACGTTGAGATCAACCGACACTTCATCAAGGAAAGACTTGACAACAGAAGTATATGCATTCCTTATGTTCCCTTAAATCAGCAAATTGCAGATGTGCTCACAAAAGGATTACTGAGACAAAGCTTTGATTACTGTGTCAGCAAGTTGGGTCTTATTGATATTTACGCCCCAACTTAAGGGGGAGTGTCGAAAAAGCAGCTTGTAATCCTAGGGGCATTTTAGTAATTGTGTGTAGCCTAGGGCTTCCCACTAGTCTATTTATTTGGCTTATTCTCTTGTACTTTATGTATCACAATTAATAATAAAAATCAGTGTCTATCGTGGTTTTTCTCCCTATACTAGGGTTTCCATGTACCTGTGTTGTTATTCTCTTCCCTATTCTTTTATTTTTAACAGAAGATAATCATCATCTGTTAAACACCATTTCTGAGCTGAAGAAAGAGTTGAGGACATCAAAAGTTGAACTTGAATCGATGTCAAGTCTGTTCGCATGCTTAATTCAAACACAGATGATCTTAACAAAATCTTATCCTCTAGTAAACAATCATCTGATAAGCAAGACATTGGATTCAATCAACATAGAAAACACCTTTACAAAGGTGAATCATCATCTCTGAATCACTTTGTTCCAGTCCAAGATTCACCAATGCTGACCTCTATATTCAAGACAAGAAGAATGTCTCCTGCTCATGTAAATCATAATGAGAGGAAGAAATAGATTTGTCATTATTGTGACATAGAAGAACACATTCGACCCTATTATTTTCGCTTGTATGGAAGAATTAGTCATCCATCATCTTGGAATTATTCATGAAGAACATAGCCTGTTACAAACTCTAACAAATATGTTCTTAGAAACAAAATGGAATGGAGGTTTAAGAAAGCGAGTCACCAGTCTCAGACAAGATATCAAGTGGCTCTTACTTCCTTGCGATCATCCATCAAAGAAGATTGGTACTTTAATAGTGGCTGCTCCATGCATATGACAAGAGAGAAGAATTTTCTAACTGATCTAAAGTCATGTGGTCTTGAACATGTTATTTATGGTGATGGTGCTAAAGGAAGAATTATTGCCAAAGGAACATTTCAATGTTATGAACTTCCCTCTCTTAATGACGTTATCCTTGTGGAAGGCTCAACAGTAAATCTCATCAGCATAAGTCAGTGATGTGATTAGGGTTTCAATGTTAATTTCTCAAAAGACAGATGTCTAGTGACTAGTAGTGATAATTCTCTTATCATGACAGGTATGCGATTTTCTAATAATTGTTACTTGTGGACTCCTAATGTTGTTCATCATGTTTGTAACATTTTTTGGGCACAATGAAGTAGTGTTCTCTCCCCGGAAAAGCATAATAGTCGAGTACAAGAATAATATTTTTCAAGAGATAACTCTTGATATGATACAACTTCATATTCTCTAGAATGAGCGTAAAATGAGTATGGTCAGAGAGCTTAATTACTCTCTAGGATATAATAATAAACAGATGAAAGTTGTGGTGGTAGTTCAATTTGAATCCTTCAGGGCATTTTTAGATCTATGCAAAATTTTCCTAAAGCAACGAAAGATATTTGATCAAGGAAAATCAAAGTGGGCCAAGTTAACTTCTATAAGCAGAAGAATATTGATTGTGATTACTGAAGAAACTAAGGTTGTGAGTAGTGATCAAAATTTTGATAATAACGATAGTATTGTGATAGAGTCAGTGAATTATATTGATCTTGTTTTGTCTATTAAGGTTGTTAATGATGTTAATCATGTTGTTAACCATGCTGAGTTGTCTGCTAAAACTTTGATTGATCGTACTGTAGCTGCTGAGATATTTATTAAGACTTATGTATTGTGTGATGATGTTATTAATATTGTTCTTGCTGAATCTTTGGGTAAAGTAATTGTGTCTCTTGATATTGCTGTTGAATCTATTGTTTCAAATAGAAGCGTTGAAAATCTAAGTCATATACCTGTAATTTCATCTAAAAATATAGAGAATGTTAAGTCTTTGATTGTTGATCAAGTTGACTTCATGTTTCTATTGATACTGAGTTTGATTCCCAAGAAAATGTTGATCTAGTTGTTTCTGAGGTTTTTGATAATACTTCTACTGGCATCAATTGTATATATGAGGTGAACAAAGTTATTATTGTGGCTTCAACTAGCCATTTGGATGATTTTTATGTGAATGTCTTAAAGGATGACATTGCTTTTACTGATATATCTACTAGTGTTACTACTGAAAATTGGTCTTATATTTTTAGGGTGCTTGAGCATTTGATTATTGATTGTGGTCTGGTTGACAAAATGGTTGTGAGTATTTGTAGTCCAGATGCTAGTAAAAATGTTGTTGAAAACCTTGACAGACTTGTCTCAAATATGGGTTGCATGATGTTACAAATAAGTCTGTTGTTAATAAAGAAGAAACTAGGGTTCTTAAAAGTTATGTTCTTGTTATTTTTACGAATGTGGTTTGTGATTATGTTGAGATTAACTAATTACACCACAACAACTCTTTTTCCTATAATTATTAGTCACCATTGTTTGGTTCGGAAAATTGTTAACTAATTTAACATTTTTCTTGTAAGTGTAACCCCTCATTAAGATTCTAGAGTTTCGCCCCAATGAACCAACCATAGGGAAAAATCGATTGGGGCAAAAACTATAGCAATCCTATCTATGTATGGAGTTTGAGTAAAATCTCATGCAAATGCCATTCGTAGGGGGACACAAGCAAAGCCTTGAGGTTGAGCATGAAAGTTTACTCCAAACTAATTAGAGAAATCGTGGGACGTGTTGACACACGTTCCACCCCCACTTACTATAAACACTTTCTCCATTCACCTCTATATTGACCTACGAACTCCACCTATAGGGGGACACAAGCAAAGATGCTTCGAGGCCGAGATAGATCTCACTGTGTGAACTTTTAGGGAGAAACATGATGGAAAAATGAAGTATCATATACCCCATTTTTCTCCCATTAAGTGTTTTACCTAGGGTTAATTAACTTAGAAAAATATAGCTAATTATTTTACTAAGTGATTGTTTACTTTGCCCAATGTAATATTTACTTTGGCTAGTTAAATGATATTCATTATTGTTCATTAAACGCTTTAATGAACTTTAATCAATCATTGCATGCTTGTAACAAATCTATCTAATTCACCTTCCAGGTCAGTTCCCAGGTAGGGGTTTCCGTTTTTGTCAGCTTAAATACCTTAGCATAGATAGAACCGACCTTAGATAAAGGTTTCTTATAGATACATTTGTTACAAATTGAATCATTTAATATTAACCAATTTAATCCTATTAAACTGATTAAAATATTAAACGTATTTTTAATCTTATTAGAAATAATGTGATCATAGGTCTAAAGTGAATCATATTTTAAATTATTTAAAAAATGATTTTTATTCTATGTTAGCATGCAATTCTTTATTTATATATTTTAAGCTCTAATTTTATTTATTTATAACTTTTATAAAGAATAAATTAAATAAATTAAAACCTAAGATTGCATCTAGTGACTTACTTAGCAAAATTTTAACATTTATAAAAATACCTAAACTAATGTCATGCTTCATGCAATCTCAATTTCATTACTTAATCATACATAATACTTATAAACTAAAACAATGAAAAAAACGACATTCATCCATACATCCAAACTATATATTATAATCATTATTATATAGATGAAGTATGACAAAGTTATTTATGCATGCAAACATATATTATAACTCTTATATATGATGCATGAGCATGCTATAAAATTTAAATCATTCAAATATATTATAACAATTATAATATTTATGATGCATAACTTATGGTGAGATTTTCTCTATATGACATACATTATGACATATATAGCAATATTAAATCATACATCCAATGTATAACTTAAAAAAAACATATTATTGGATCGGAATTTACTTTCTAACAATTAATTAAATAAATATAACATTTATATTAATTTAATTAATTAAAAAACTAAATTATTACATTAATAATAAAGAAAAACCAACAACAAAATTGCCTGAACCGAACCAAGACGCCGAACTGCTCGCGAATCGAACTGTCTATGTGAACCGCTGCGAACCAGCCAAACTTGCGCTTTACTGCATCTCGGAGCGCCCTGGCGCTATGAAAACTCTTTTCGTCACATCGCGCCGGAGCGCCTCGGCGCCGCTGTACAGAACAACTTTTCTATAGTCGATTTTTGAATCAAATTTCTCCGAATTGACCCCATTGATGACGAGTAGAAATGCACGTCATCTTAGGCCTTTTATTTAGAATTATAAGGGTTGTTAAATAAAATATGCGGCGAATATGTTAGGAATTCATGAGAAAATGAGTTTGCGTCGATCAGCATCAAGAATCTTAGCTAACCCATTATTATGTGTTATTATGCGTTCAATTGTCTATGTTTGTAGCTAACGCAGGAAGCGGATGCATACGCAGAAACCGGGCTATCGCAAATATGACCGCATGTGGAGAATCTCTCTATCACAAAGGCGAATGCATACGTTCGACACATGGATGTTGCGGCCATCAACCACATGCGTCCATTGCATAGAAGTTGTGGCCATCAAGCGAATGCGGTCATCGCAGAGAAGTTGTGGCCATCGACCAAATGCGGTCATCGCAAGGAGATTTCGGCTACATAATGATAACCATAGTAGAGGGATGAACACAAGGTTGGTGGAATGCAACATGAACGCATACCTCGGGAGTATTAAAAGATGATGTTGACATTTCACCTACCACACCGTTAGCAGCAGAGATTCAGAAAAGGACCATCGCGCTGCGAATGTCAGAATCAAAGTAGGTCTATTAAAGCTATCGGCAATCAAGCTCTATAAATAGAAGCCGTTGAGCAGAATTTCAATTTATCCAAGTTTCTACCTTCGGGTGGATCCTTGTGATCCAGAAAAAAGCATGAGAAGAATGCTTGAGAGCTCTCCATCTTCTTCATCCATTCTAAGTGATGATCGAAGCCTTCGCCGGAGTCAAAACTCGAGAGAGTCTGCTCCACCGCCCTTCCATGGCACCACCGACAGCCTTGACACACATCTGCTGGAAGCAACACATTGCTTCCAGCTGGTCCTTACATTTTCTCTTCTTTCCTTATATTGTATTGTATTACATTTTGGCTTAAGAAATTAATACAATTTGTGATCAATGCATTTGTATATTTTTCTTCGATTCCATCTCCATCTTCTTTTACTTAGTATCCTTAACTTTCATTACATCACTTAGTGAGACTGTTAGAGTATCGCATACTTAATCATGCAGCATAGGAATATGAAGTATGTAGCAAACCACCGGGAGGTGTGCGTTGCGTGAGTCTTGTGAGAAAACCTTATTTTCTTAGTGTGAAGCTATAGCAACGCTTGTCTATAGGCGAACACAATGCTTGTCTATGAGTAAAGTCAACAACAACCAATTGTCCGAAAGGATAAGTGGTTGGTCGCACTAAGCAATGTAAGCAAGTATTCACTAGAGATATGAATAATCTTACGTCAACCAGGTTTATGTGGTTACCTTGTCTTATGAGCGCATCATTCATCATTTAGGCATACTTGGGAGAGTAGTCTAAAAATCAAATCTAAGTCTCGGGAGAGCGGATTGGATCGCATAAGCAAGAATGGGGAACTTAGGAATAAGCTCCGTTTGATATTACACAGCGTATGCACCCTATGGATAGGATATTGCATGCCTCCAGAAGTAGGATGTGGTGGTATGTGGTCATCATGTTTATGTGTGAGAGTACGTGAGTGGGTTATGGAGGCTTAGAAATAGGCTTCTCGGCACTATCGCATATACATCGTATGCGTCTTAGAATTAGGCACAAATGTCTGTAGCATGATTGCATAGCTTGCATTGGCTGGAGTTGCCCTTGCGGTCAAGCTTAAGGGTTGCGATAAAGATATCCTCACATTTTATCTATTTCTCCATGCATTTTACTACGCGTCAACAGTTGTCGTGTCTCTACCTCTCAGTTATATTCCCACCGCTTTGTTTGTTAGTTAGAAGTAGAGTAATTTATAGTTTACAATCCCCATCATTCTTTTATTCATCTACCACAAACACATCATCGCATACATTTAGCTACAAGTCTCTGAGTTCGACCTCGGATCACCCGAGAAACTTGCATTCTCGTTATACTTGACGAGAGCGTAAGAAAACTTGTGGCAGGAACGCATGGTCATTGCATATGAGATCAACGCATACATTTCATTCCAACGCATGACCACCGATACATGAGAACCAACACATAACCTAAGACATGCATCGCATATTGCATTCACCATAATTTACGTCATCACCCGTCACTTCCAGATATTTGCCAGAACAACCATGAACGACTTGAACAATTAAAATTATAGACTCTGTTGCAAAATTACGCCCCAAAAAAAAAAAAAACGAGCCCTTAAAAACCAAATTTGTAAAATAAAGCAATAAAAAAAAAAATCAATCCCGAAACATCGAATATGTGGAAAAACCCACATTCATCACATAAATGAAAAATAAAAATAGTACCCACCATCATTCTGAATTTTTATTCTGGAAAATTGAAGGACTAAAAAATCACGATCTGATACTAATTGAAGGTTTTTGAAAACCATGCAGAAACGTGATCGTGTCCTAAACTCGATTTTCACAGAAAGATAAAATTACAGAGGACAAAAAAAAAAAAAACACAATCACAAATTTTACATGCTAAATAGAATAGAAAAGAAAAAAATTAGGGTTAAGATAACACTTACCCTTGAAGTCACAATTCCTTCTTGATTTCCTCTCCAATCAGTCATGATTATCTGTCCTTGGATAACGAACACCAAAAAAATCAACACTCCAAAGGGCCAATTGGTTGGACATCACCAAAAGATTACCAAGGTATTATCCATAGGGTTGAGAAAATATATGAGTTATGGGCTCTGTGTTAATTTTGAGAGAGGGAGAGCTAGATTTTGAGAAGGAGAAGTCTTTTCTTTTTAGAAGGCTTGGGAGAGCAGAGAGAGAGCACAAACTATTTGTGTATCCAAAAGAAGAAGACGATCTCTATGTAAAAACTACCCACTCCCACGTATATCTATGAGAGAATTAAAAGGAGAGAGTTATGCAACTCCCTCATTCAATTAAAATTTTTAAAAAATAATATTAAATTCAAACAAATGTTAATTTAATTAATAATATATAATTATATAATAACCACCTTATTCTATGATACATATATTATATTATATATTATATCTAATATAACATATAACCTATAGTTTATATTATATCAAATATAATATAACCTATAGTTTGTAATTCTTTCATTAAAACTATAGAATTTAATATAAATCAAATTCAAAGTAAATTTAATCTATAGTTTTTATATAAATCAAATTCATATAATTAATATTTGAATCATATTCAAATATTTATTATTTTCTCTCAAAATAAACTTTATATTATAATGTATCAAAGACATTATATTAACTTATCATATATAATTAATTCCCTGAGTTAATTTGAACAATTCAAATTAACCCAAAATTAATTTGATTCTCAATAAATTCAATTGAGCTACCGAGGAGACCTTATGAACCTATAGATTGAAGCTTCAATGGTACTTGGATAATTAATTAGACTTTTTACCCAATTTCCATTAACTGTCGGTCACTCCACTAAAGATCAACAGCTGCACTTTTCGTACTATATATATATATTATGTCCCTTGGATAGAACCAATCAACGATGCGTTGACCTTTCACAAATTATCCGTAAGTACAGTCGGGCCAAAATGACCGTTTTGCCCCTATAGTTACATCTAAGTCCTTAAGTACTACTGATCCCTCTAATGAACAATAAGTCATAGTCCAACTATGATCAAATCCTCTTAGGCCAGGAGAGGGTGTAGCGGCATATTGTTCAAGCTCTAGAATCAATCTTTAAGAGAGCAATTTCTCTACTTACTCTAACTATAAAGCAATGAATTCCTTCTTCGGTAGCTACGTTCCCAACTCCTCAATCAGAAAAATCCCCACAATGGTAGGCATATTGAGTCGGAAACACTGACCATTCTCACCCATGTCATAGGCAAGAATTCATAACTCACTCAGGATTCAAGTTAAGTCACCTATGGTCATCCTGGTGAAATGTAAGTCTCTTTTATCAATGGTGTTATGTAGTGAGACTAGTCATTTCACGCTTTAATCTTATACAAACTCTTTATATAGAACACCCTCACTAGCATGTCTCCGCATGAATGATCAGGATTAGAGCATTTAGAGCATTTTACAATAATTGTAACATCTACAAAGCGGGTCATATTCGTAGTATCACTAGAATAAGGTACTCAACCTTATCCATTTACTACAGACCATTTAGGTTATCACTTAAACATGATCCACCTGTATGTCTCAACATACATGTTTAAGTTACAGAAGATAACCTTGGATCTTAGTTTATTGGTTTTGTGAGTTAATGCAACTAAATCTTAAATAAAATGCCTTGGATTTTATTAGATAAATAAATTATTTGTACAATACAATTACGAACTACAAAACCCACAATATTTAGGGTATCAACCCCAACAATTAGTATATCTCATATGCTTACTGTTGATCATATTGATGTTAAAGATGTTGATTCTGTTGTTCTGATTGTTAGGTCTGTCATGTTGATGACACGTTGTTATCTCAGCTCCCTTCTACTGATTGACTTTCTTCATGGCAAAAAGGGGAGAATGGGTAGATTGCGATCGTTAGATCGAAGATTGTGATATGTTTTTGTTTTGGTTTGTTTGGTATGGGTTGTTGTGGTTTTGGTTGGCAGATAATATTTTCCTTATTTATCTCGTCGGATTTTTTGTCTCTTGCTTTATGGGTTGGTTTTTTTGCTTTGGTTTTCTTTCCTTATTTGTATGCTAAAGTTTGTGGTTATGTGTGTGTTACTCTAGTTTGGTTGGTTTTCTTCCGTTGTCGTGCCTTGATGATTGGTTTGTTTTGTCTTAAAAAATAGCCAAAAGGGGAGATTGTTATTGCAGTGTGATTGGCTGATATTATCATAAGACTATAGTGTGTTGGCTAATTTTACTATAGGCAAAACTCGAGCAACATGTTGTGCAACATGTCAAAGACATTGTTATTAACATTGTTACATCTCTGGTAGCAGATTCGATAAAATATCTTTTCCTTATTTATCTACATTAATTTACAGATTTTTGTGGCTACTTTCCCTATTCTCCAGCACAAAATATTTATTCACTTTTAAAAGATACCCTTAAAGCTAGCCTTTTTTATATTGTACTCTTATTCATTTTTAGGGTTAATCCTCTTATTAGAAAAGTGTTTACTGAGAGTTTTGAGCGTAGGGTTTGTCTAAGCCTTAATTTTCATGTATTAATTATTATTGAAAATCCTTGAATTTATCGTTGAGTTCTTGGTTCGACAGCTATTGTAGAACTCGGGAGGAGTTTGATTTGATACTGTAATTAAAGGGAGCCTAAGTATGTTGAAGATAATGAAAACTTATGTTTAAGGGGAGCCTAAATTTGATGAATGTGAGTGAATCTCACTCTTAGGGGAGCCTAAGTATGTCGTATTGAGGAGATCTCATACAAAGCTCGAAAAAACTTCTTTGTGGAAGTGAGGGGAGCTCAAACTTAGGGGGAGTCTAAGTTGAAACTAAAGAGATAGTTGTACGTGAGTCACTGAAGAGGGATTCTATCATATAAATACTTTTGTTGTAATTACTAAACTCTTTATATAGTGAAGTTTTGTTCCATCGGGCACATAGCTCCATAGACATAGGTGAATTTACACCGAACTTGGTTATCGATCTCTGTGTCTTTATATTTTTATTTGCTTTTGTGTTGCCCATTTGTCATACATATTATATGTGATATCATGCTTGACATTGTATCTTGTGTCAGATTTACCCTATTTTTTTCATTAACAAGTGAGATCACCGAATTTGGAAAATTATTACACTAAACACCCGAGAGCTTATAACACCTAGCTCTCTTTGCAACTTTATGAGCTACCAAATTTAAATTTCTCGTAACAGATACAAAAGAAATAGAAATAAACTTAGTTGCACTCCTCAAAATCTCCTAAAACAAACATACATGATGAGATATTGCATGCCTTCCCTATAAGCAAATTAATAGCAACTAAGCAATCAAATTCAATTATTATATTACAAAAGCCCATTAATTTTGCAAGTCGAACACCTTCAAGTATTGCTTTTAATTCTGAAAAAGGAAAACTACGAACAAAGTTGAAACAATACATAGCAAGTGAGACCTCAAAACGAATCCCTATAAACAATCCTCATTCTAAAGGATGATGGATTTGATATTTGACATCTTTAATATTTGATATCTTTTTAGTCTCTTTTTTTACTTTTGATTTATTGTGTGGATAGAAACAATTTGTGACATTCAATTTCACACAATCAAGAAGGTAATTCTTCACTCTAAATAAAGAAACAAGTGTCAAGAGAAAAACTCTCATTAAAGAGCGATAACATTAAAAAAAATAGTATGTATAATTTTTTTAGTGAATACACGGGTACATAATCAAGTACTATAACTATTAGACGTCGTAAATTCCAGATCTTAATCATTGTTGTGTCGTGGAAGATCCACTGCCTTGAAAGAAAAAACGGCGCGACGTTGGTGCTAAATCGCCAGAACTCGGTTGCTCCCAAATGTTAAAACAACATCCTTCTCAGATGAGCACTCTTTGAAGAAGGATTAGAATCGAGTGAAAATTTTGCTTAGAATAAATCATATTAATAGAGAGAAATATTATGTCAAACTCAAATTTCACTCTATATGGACTAAGACAACCATTTTCCTTTATATAAGAATCCATAAAAGCATCTTTCTAAATTAAATGTAAAAAATGTTTCAGATCTGAATTAAATAAAAAACGTTTCAGATCTGAATTTATAATAACGTTTCATATCTAAATTAAATAGGAAAACATTTCAGATCTTAATAAATACAGAAACCCTTTTCAAATTTAAATATGATTCATTTCCTAGTTTTCTATGAACAACTAAAAGTTGTACGTAATCTTCTATAGTAAAAGAACTTGAATCTTCCCGTAGACGTAGGCAATCTTGCCGAACCACATAAATCTTTGTGTTTCTTCTTCTTTTCTTTATCTTTCTTGTTCATTTGTCATCAATCTTTCTGTAAATCGTGCGCCATACAATCTCCTTTCAAAATGCCGAATAACAGAGTGTCGAGTTGCATCGTGCATTGATCTTCGTTATCGAGTTGATCGTTGTGACGTTCGAGTCGCACCGAGTTTTGTTCAAGACCCATCGAGTAAGATTGAGTATCAGTTCAGTTTTCCATCGAGTTCCATCGAAGATTTAACAGAGATTCGTCAGACAAAGAAGGAAATCCTCATCGAGGATCGAGTAGAAAGACATCGAGCATCAAAGATCCTGCATCGTTGGAAGAATATTTCTTAGCATTTTCTTCATTTTTCCAGTATTGATCTTGAGTATTTGGGCCTAGTGAAGAGTGGTTAACCCAACAACCATCAAGTCTATTGCAATAGGCCACCCAGATAAAAGGCTAATCAAGTCCATCGTAATAGACCACCCACAATGAATTACTTTCCTTGTTAGGCCTTTAGTGAGAGGATATGCAAAATTCCTCTCAAACCTTACAATGAAATAATCCTCCTTTAAGTAATTGTTTTACAACTCCATGCCTGAGGCATATATGCCTCCTCTTGCCATCATACACAATTTCCATAGCAGCTTGGGAATCACATTGCAAAGAGACTAGTACTAATACCCACCCACAATAGTACATCTCTCAGTAGACTTTTAAGTCACTCATACTGATGCCCCTCACAATGGTGCATCTCCCATTAGACTTCGAAGCCATTCATACTAATGCCCCCCTACAATGGTGCATCTCCTAGTAGACTTCTAAGTCACTTAGCCTTTTCTTCTACTCATTCTAGAGCAATAAATTCAAACTCCGTGGTGGACCTTGCTATATAAGTCTGTTTTGTAGACTTCCATAAAATAGCTCTTGTACCCAATAAGAACACATCCACTAGTAAAGCTTACTTTATCATTCTAAGTTATCTAATTTGCATACACTACCCTTCTAATATGGAAAAATTATTAAAATGCAAACAATAATCTATTGTACCATTAAGATACCTTAATAAACGACAAAGACCAATCAAATGATTTATATCATGATTATGTGAATATCTACTCAATCTTCTCACAACATATGCAATGATATGTCTAGAATAATTCATAAAGAAAACTTAACTCTTCCTATAATCTTTGCATATTCAGATTGAGAAATATCATCTCCTTTATTTTTCTTTAGGCTCATACTAGCATCATAAAGTGTTCTTATAGGAGCATCATCATGACTATCAAATCTCTTTAATAGTTATTCAATGTAGTGTGATTGACCCAAATAAAATTCATTTTCAAATTTTCTAATCTTAATACCAAGTATTACGTCAGCTTCTCCTAAATCTATCATTTCAAAAAATGACAATGATAACAACTTGGTATTATTGATTGCATCGATGTTTGTTCCAAAGATAAGCATATTATCAATGTACAAACATATAATCACACAAATATAACAACTCAAATAATTTTGAGTAAACAGTGTATTAATGGATATTAACGTATACAACTCAAGAAAAAAAAATTGAGTAAACATGTGTATCAATGGATGTTAACATATAATCACATAATTAGCTTGAACAACTTTGAGTAAACACATATATCAATGGATATTTACTAGTGTACAGATAAAAATCTCACTCGAAGCTTCCTTAATAAAGTCTTTCAATTGAGTCATTGAGAAATGATTTATTTACATCCATTTGATGTATTATACAAATGCAATTAAGGCTTTATTTCCTTTAAGAAATTCTATTAGATCCATGAAAATTAATTTTCATTTTCTACTTCCAATCAAATGAAATTGTATATATGTACACCTATGTACCCATGATCATCTCCTTATCTAATTAATGTGGGGCTTTGGTCGCATTCACAACGGTCCTCCCCTCGAACAAAGGTCCAACTGAGCCTCCCCTTAAGCAGTCATTCATCCATCTGACTCTTATCTAGGATAACTTCTTTTTAGCCAAAACATATCGTCTATCTGATAGAGTTCAACCATGGATCACACCATGACTACTTCTAGGCTTCACTACATCTTTGTTTGGAAACGAGCATTTACATCAACGTGGCCAAGCTAAGGAACGACTCTGATACTATTTATTAGAGATAACTATTCTCAAAATATCTTCACAATAGTATGATATTGTATCTACTTTGGACATAAGCCCTCATGGTCTTGCTTTTGGATTTAACCCCAAAAGACCTCATACCAATGGACATAGTTATTCTAACTTATATACCCATGAAAAGTCTTTATAAAATGTCCACATATTTTATAGCTTAGACAATATCTCAAATACCATCAATTTTACAAACTTCCACAAAAATGATGGAATTTACATATTTTCATACTAGAAACAAGCTAGGTGATAGTAAAAAAAAAAAAAAAAAGTTATAGGGCCACACTCAATTTAAATATATAATAATACTTTTCAATTTCATAAAAACTAATGGTCAAACATGTTATAAACTTTGTCAAATATAACACACACGAAATACTATTTCCATTCATGCTAACATGCTAATAGACATGCTCAAATAGATTATAATAGCATCTCATTTAAGATCATATTGAATATCATGCTAGAAAATAGCAATAAAATAAAATTGCTAAATTTCATACCATATGTAAAGATTAAATCTGTGGAACAATCTGACAAACCACCACCACATGAGCTAACTATATCAGCACATGTCACATCAACCTCATCACTCAAGAGGAAACTCAATCAAACATATCAACAAAGAGATTGCAGTCCAACAGATCAACAATCAACACCTCAAATAATGGAATGATGCATAATTTCTTGCCAAAATCCATTGGCTATAATATTTAGTGTTATTTTCCTTGTTTGGACATTACACACAGCAAAACCTCACAATTTTTCTTACATAATAGCTCTCACCATGAGCATATTTCTCTACTTTATATTTCCTTCCTTTTGAGAAAATAGTCCCTAATACAATTTTCAACTAATGTACCATTGACCTTTTCTCAAAACCGATGGAGAATTAATTATTAGAAAGATTATCATAATTCTTTCCTTGCGTGCAGGAGCTCTACTTTGAGCATTATGATTTGGACTTCTCAGGAGGCTTGTAGATAATTGGTCACATAAAATAAATAAATAAATAAGTTCTTTGATTACTGTAATTATATATGAAGATTGCATAAGTACATCAAAATATCTTCAATATATGTGAAAGTTAATCAAATCAAGAGAAAGATCACTAGCATCATCATCCAAATTAACAATGATAGTTAATCACAAGATTCAATATCATGCTACAAGACCTACATATTCTAAAAATTCTATCACAAGAACATAATCAACATAAATGAATCAATAATTTATTCATTACAAAGAAGAAACTATATATGTCGAGTTGTCTTTTAAAGTTCCTCAAATTATGTCTCTTGCCAAATGATTTTATCAACAAATTATTACTATTAAAAAATAATAGTAATAAGTGCGCCTATTTCCTTAATTTAATTTATCAAAATTATGATTTTGTCATCCCTTATCCATCTTAAAACAAGAATCAAAGTATGATATTGCTCAAAATTTCTACCTAACACAATCCATTCATAAAGAACAAAGCAAACTAAAAAACCATTACCCTTTTAATTTCGTACCTCTTGATTCATTGAATCCAAACTAATTCAAAATATCAGATTTAAAGTTCTTCATCGACATCCAAAGAGATGGCTTTCTCCTCAAATAAGAACGCCATGCATCATTGCCTCCATCAACATCCACCACGGACTCTAGTCGGGATTCTTTAAGTTCCAAATTGATCGATTGACTGAGATGATCACAAATGTGGTTTCCAATTCGAACTCGACATGAGATGTACCTTTTTGAATTCGATTAAGTGTTTTTTCGACGACCAAATCTGGTTTGGAGCGGTTGTAAAGATGAGAATGGTATGAGATTCGTCAACAATTTCAGTGTTCTTGCTTCGATATGGAGAGGAAGATCGAAGATGGTGGTGCAATCGATCAGTATTCATTATTATCATTATTATTATTATTATTATTATTATTATTATTATTATTATTATTATTATTATTATTATTATTTTGTTTTTAAATCGTTAGACGTTGTCAATTCCAGATCTCAATCATTGTTGTGACATGGAAGATCCACTTCCTTGAAAGAAAATCAGGTGTGACCTTGGTACTAAATCGCTAGAACCCGGTTGCTCCCCAAGGTTAACACAATATCCTTCTCAAACGTGCACTTGTTGAAGAAGGGTTAGAATCGAGTAAAATTTTTGCTTAGAATAAATCATATTAATAGAGAGAAATATTATGTCAAACTCAAATTTCACTCTATATGGACTAAGACAATCATTTTTCCTTTATATAAGAATCCAATAAAAACGTCTTTCTAAATTAAATGTAAAAAATGTTTCAGATCTAAATTAAATAAAAAAAACGTTTCAGATCTTAATTAAATACAAAAATTGTTTTCAAATTTAAATATGAAAATACATTTAGAAATCTTTGACTATTTTATTACAAGTCATTCTAGAAAATGACTAATTAACTAGTCATCCTCAACAATAACGGCTCAACAAAATGTTATATAACTACATTGTTGAATTAAAACTAACTAAACCATTAACAACTACATACAATATATAAGCTAAAAGACACCCAACTAACTAGCTAGCTAGGGACTATTCTGAAACTTTTAAAATTATATAGACCAATTTAAAAATAAGCTCAAACTCAATGAACTAAAATTGAAATTAGGTTAATACATACAAATTTTACACATAGGATTTAGTTTGGTAGTTTGGTTCGGGTTGATTTGAGAGCATTCATTTAATCCACTTTTTTCTTCTCCTTTTCTTTTTCTTCTACATATCTTTAATATTTCTTTCTTTCATTTCTTTCTCTTCACAAAAAGGCATCTTCTTAAAGACCTTAAATTACGAATCCAAAGAAAGAAAAATGTCACCTTCTTCATTTTTCTTCATTATTCATAGTTGCTGCATTGTTTTTTTTAGCATCTTCAAGGGATTAATTATCTTATTACCCCTCAAAGTAAACGCGAATAAATAAAAAAGCTAAATTATAAAAATTGTTTCATGAACTTTGTCATTTATTTCATAAATACTCTAATAATACTTTAAAAAATTGCAATAATATCATTGACTTTCCATATCATTTGTAATAAATATATATATTTAAAAAAATTTAGATGGTACTTAGGACGTAAAATGACGTGGCGATGAGATAGTACAGTGTGGTGAACTATATTTGCATTCTGCGTCACGGTCATCACATCGTCATCACATCATTGCAAATCTTAATTTTCGTCTGAAATTTGAAATTATCACTTCTCCAAAAATAGTTTTGAAACCTTTATAAAAGGTCATGATAATATTGTAAGTTTTAATGATATTATTTTTAAATAAATGGCAAAACTCAAAGTTTTTTAAAATTTAACCAAAAAATAAAGACGTGAGTTTATGGAGAAAAATAACTTTGAGGAAAAAGAATAAAGTTGAGAGAGAAAAAATAGAAGTAAAGTTTGAGGGAAAGAAAAGTTGTGAGAGAGAGAGAGATCACCACTAATAGAGGGAAAACGTCCCCCAAGTGAGATAGATAAAGTTAGTTGAGAAATTTATTTTTAAAGAAATGTCTAAGTGAGAATATTCTTTAGAAGAAAAAATGAACAAAAATCATAGAGACAGAAAGATACAATTGAAAAATGTTAAGAGAGAAAAAAAAAAGGTTGAAAAGGAATATTTTAGAGAAAAGTAAATTTGAGATATATATTAAAAGGTGAGAGTATGATAAATCATAAAAGAAAAAAAAAATAGTCTCAAGAAAGAAAAGTTTAGATGATGAGAATACAAAATGAGCTCAATTGATATATTATTTCTCACTCACTATTTTTGGTAAAATTTGTATTATAAAATTTGAATGGTATATGTCAAGGTTATGATTTAACGAAAAAGTTCGAAATATCGATATCAATAGAAATGTCGAGAAAATGATAGTGGACATTTCTAGAAAAACTAATTGAATTATTAATAAATGAATCTTTTATGTTTTTTAAACCAGTTAAAATTTCTATTATTTCTATTATATTTATATTAATGACATTTTTTTACTTATTTTTTTATGATTCATAAGTTTTTTATAATATAATAAACATTGATTCACCTCTTATATGGATAACCAACCCATAAGAATGTAATAAAAGGATATATAAATACGTTTTTTTTCTTATTAGAAGTGTAAATAAGTAATAGAAGAAACTGTAAAATATTAATAAAAAAGTTTATAAATGAGATTGAAAGAATAATAAAGAATTATTGCAATAAGATTGACAGGAGTTTAGAATAGGAATTAGAATACCTTTTAGTGGTGGAGCCCACCAATTGATTTCGTTCCAATATTTTAATAAACATAGTCACAAAATTTTACAATAAACCAATAATTGAAGTATCCGCTAATATATCCGAAAATTAGATCAATATCTGTAATAAGGATTAATTAATATCTACGATACCTTTTATAAATACAATATATTATCATTTATTAATTTTAATATAAAAATAAATACTAATAATAAATTTAATTAAGTATTATAATTTTTTTTTATGTATATAAAATCCATCAAAATTGATACTTTATTGATATATTTGTAGGACTAAAATTTCAATATCGATATTCTGATGGTCGTTTCAAACCTTCTCTTCATGTTTGTTCCTTCTTCTCCATCTCACTTTCTTCTAATTGATATAGTTTTTAAATGTTTACTATTTTGTTAGTATAACATTTTATTTTTATTTTTTTACAAAAAGTACAAATTTCCTAATTGATATATAGTTAAAGTGAAAGATATGTCATATCTGCTTCATGATTTTTAGGCTTTTCTAATTTGTGAATGATTAATTTTTGTAAATATATAATAAATAATTCTGTCACTTTAAAGTTTTAACTATTTATCCAAAATTATCGGTAATGGTTTGATTTTTTTAATAGGTATTATTATTATACAATAACAAAAAGGGTCCCACAGCCCGGGATCAAGGCACCACAACAAATAAAGCACCTATAGAAACAAAGCTCAGAAAGGATAAGCCAACAAAGCGATCCACATAACCAGATGACCGGCACACAAAATAGAGAAACAAGAAAAGCAGAATCTATCCAATGGAAAGAAGAGACAAAAAAAAAAAAAAAAAAACCCACAAACCAAGAACAACACAAGAAACCAAGTCCGAACAAAAGACATCCAACAAACTAAAGAAGGCCAAGAAGATCAACCTGCCAAGAAGCAGCATGAGCACGAACCATAGAGACAATAAGATTGAACAAAGCAGACGCCATCCTCGGATGACCCTCATACAATCGACGATTCCTCTTCTACCAGATAAAATAAATTGAAGCACACCAGAAGACTTGAAATAACTTACTCCGAACCCCTTTACCAGACCCCATATGACACACCCAATTGAACTCCACATCCCACTTAGCCACCCAATGAGATGAACCCAATAGACACACCACACCATATCACACCTCACCCCCAAACTCACAATAAAAAAAAAATGATTACGAGACTCCAGACCAAACAAGACGAGTTCAAAACACCCTAGGACGACGAGGACGTAAACTCTCCCATGCACTAGCGATAGAAAAATGCCCATTACCACTCGGAACCCAAACTCAATAATCCCCATCATTCACCCTCGGCCCCACAGTCTGAATTAAATCCCATAATTCAAGCAGCTCCGAAGAACCAGTAGGCCACTGCCACTTACCCTTCCAATCCAAGAAATCAGATAACCAGGCCTCCCGACTACTAGTCGCATCATGCACAACCTTATCCTCATAAGACCCCAAGATGGAGCCCCTAGGCAACCAAGGATCACACCAAACAAAATACTTCCTCCCATCCCCAACCACCAAATGAACCAACTGCTTAAACCTATCACGACAATGTAGAATAGCCCTCAAACACCAAGATCTCCCAGCATCACAATGGACCGACCACAAAGAACAACCCGTAAAACATATTCCTCCATCCATGCTACCCACAAAGAACCAGACCTAACCAAAAGAAGCCACAACAGCTTTATAATAGCATCCAAGTTCCAAGACACCACATGTTTAACACCTAAACCCTCTTCCACCTTTGGTAAACACACCTCATTCCAAGAAACCCTCACACCACCACGACCATCAATACAGCCTCTCCATAAATAGGCCCCTAAATAATATCTACCTCATGGGACACACGAGCTGGAAAAACAAATATACTAGACCAGAAAACCTGGAACGATTGTAGAACAATAACTAATTACAAACTGCTAGTAAAAGAAAGCGAACGAGCAACCCAACTCTGACCCGAGCAGTCATCCTATGAATCAACAGAGCACAATCTGCAACCTTTAAACTACCTGATAACAAAGGAAACCCAAGACACCTGACAGGTAAGGAACCAAGGCCAAACCCCATAAAATTAGCAAGCACAAGAGCCTCAACATGATCCACACCCGCAACAAACATAAAACCCTTTCCCACATTAGCAACCAATCCGGAAAGCTCCGCAAACACAAAAAACACCTTCCGCATAGAAACTAAAGATCCCACTCAGCTGCATAGAAGATCATAAGGTCATCAGCAAAAGACAAATGTGTCAACTGTACACGCTCACGACAGTCATGAAACTTAAACGACTCAGGTGGATTATTCAACAACCGAGAAAACCTCCATCACCATCATGAACAAAAAGAGGAACAACAGATCACCCTGTCTCAGGCCCTTCTTACCCGCAAAAAAAAGAAACCTTCAAGAGAACCATTAATAATCATAGAAAAGTAGGGAGACGTAACACAAACACGCACCCAGCTAACAAACTGTATAAGTGTATCAATGACCAATAACACATTAAACAGAAAATCCCAATTCACCGAATCATAAGCAAAACTATGATTTTCTAATCAGTAACGGTTTAATTTTCTAATAAGTAAAATTCTTAAATTCTGTTATTAAAAAAATTAAATTATTGAACATAGGCTTTAATTCTATTTAATTAAAACCAAAACTATGCTCAAAAGTTAGGTCTCCTAATTTATAACGGATAAAGGAATCAGTTAAATATTAAATTTAAGGTGCATTTGGAATTTATTTTGAAGAAAGTTGTCAATATAGCAATTAGGTTCAAAATATTTGAAGATACAACACAATATAAAAGAGTTTGTAAATATAGTAAAATTTAGATCCATTTCTTAGAATCTATCTGTGAAAGACCATATCGTTAATAGAAGTTTATAATTAGTTGAAGTCCATCACTAATAGATTTTGATATATTACAATTCTTTAAAAGTATATTGCTATACACTTAATATTAGTCGTAATAGTGCTACCCCTTAACCTTATTTTGAGAGAGGTAGAAGTGATTATAAAAAAATCATAAACGTTTTCTATGTTTGATAAAATGGGATTAAATTTGTGAAAATCACTTTTTAAAAACACGTTCATTTTACACATATTTTAAAATAATTTTCCTACTAGTTTTTAGATTCTCGTAAAAACCATATGAACTTTTTAATTAATTTTTAATTTTTGAACTTCTGACTTAAAGGTTGATAATACAAGTATTATGCTAGTTGAGATAGGCTCATGTTGACCTCCTATTCTTGCAATTATTATATTAAAAAATTATCTTTAAATAGATTTATAAATATCTTTAATATATAAAAAGAGACCAATTAGATACAAAATTGAAAATGTGTGATCTTATTGAACACTTCTTAAAATTCAAGAAATTGTTAAATGCAATTTCTAAATGTCTTAGAAGAAACTTCCTTTGGTTTCCTAAACACTTGAATTAGTTATTTGAAACAATATTCCTCCTTCAACTTGCTTAACTCAAAACTCAAGAGGGTTATTTGTTTCATGAACATCCTAGACTTTCATTTAGTAGACATATAGATTAATGCGTTTGTTTTACCGTATTGTAAGATGTCCAAACATCTAAAGATTACAGGACATCCTAGAATGTCCTGGGGCATCTCAAGAGTTTTGGATGCCCTCCTAAACATGGATTTTCCAGATTCCCTGAGTGGAGGGCATCCCCAATTTACTTGTTTTGCCCTTCCTTTTATCTTATATATATGTGTGTTGTCTGTGTATCACTCTCCATTTGCCATTATATAATTAAATAAATATTGTCACTTAGTATATATCACTTTTTTTTGTTATATCGTAGTTTTTATAATTTTTTAAGCAAGTTATTCAAATTTTATTTTAAATTAATATTTATTTTGTAAAAAATCTTAAATTGTGATATATTATTTTGTTGAAAAAATAACTTATAAAATAATATAAATTGTATTAATTTAAAAATAAGTTCAAATAGATAAAAAAAAAAAATAAACATGATATATAAGTTCAAATTATATTAAAACAATTATAAATTAACTAATAGTCGTAAGGGCATTCTAGGAACATTATGTAAATTTAAGACATTTTCAAGTAGAAATCCTACGAAACAGACATAGCTATCAAATTCCAAATATTTGTAAAATATATATATATATATATATATATATTTCTACAAAACAAACATGGTAATCTAGAGATGTTAGACATTTATGATTTTGAGTATCTAAAGATTCTAGTTATCTATATTCTAAAAAGAAAAAAGAAAAAAGACCTTTAAGTACTATAAATCAACAACAAAAGGATGAAGAGTATGAAAAATAATTGACTATTGGATGAATTGTGCATATCTTTTATAACTACTTTATATGAACTGTGTTATTTTTACAATTTTTATCTCATACATCCAATCCAACTATGGAAAACTGTCATTCATATTATAACAGTCTCCTTAAATAGTTTATCCAACAGTATAGCATTCAATCCATTTTTTCATCTTGTCATACTTTGTATCTTGGCAATATTTTTTTAAGTTCAGTTGATATCTTTTAGAATGTCTCTACATTTAATCTTGTTGGCTTAAGGTTGTCATATGGAAATGTTGTCTCTGCAAAATACTTTCCTATCTGTAGTATTCTTGCAGATCTTTTCCTTCTCCGTGTGCAAGTATTTTTGGAAGTTAAGGTTAATTTTCTTGGCATCTGCTGCGTGTATATAAAGACACTTAGTTTTTGTTTGAAGGTTGGCCTTTTTGATGAAAAGAATTTAAGAGTCATTTGTCTTGTGAAGTTTCTTTCTTCACAAGTGTTTATTCTGTCAATCTTTGAAGCCATTGAAGATCGTGTTGCTGTGAGGTTAGAGACATATTCTAAGCCGGTTGTGTGCTTCATCATTATATTACTTGAAATGAGATTCTCAAGCTTAGGGGAAGCCTAAGCTAATCAAGTGAAGTGTTCTTTACTTGAAAGGGAAAGATAAGTTGCAAGTGAGGGGGAGTCTCATGTCTTGATGGGAACTTAAGTCATGCCGAGAGGGAATCTCTGTCTTATGAGGAGCCTGAGACATTCGTCATCGATATCATTACTTAGGGGGAGCCTAAGTATCCAAGAGGGGGAGTCTCTCATCTAGGGGGAGTCTAGGTTAAGTGATTGAGCTCTACAGAGGTCATTGTATTAAAGTTGTTAATACAGATAAGTACTATGTTGTAATTGTTTAAAATTTATATTTGTGAATTTATATTTTCTATGAGCACACTGCCCCCAGACGTAAGTGTTAATCACCGAACTGGGTTAACAATCTCTGGTGTTATTTTGTTTTTCCTATTTATGTTTGTTAATTATTCTGTGAATTTTCGTGACATAATTCGTAATACCCTTTATCGTGTGATAAGTACTTCCATGTTATTTTCATTTGGTATCAGAGCGGGTCACCATTATCTCTAGTGTTGTGATCCTAGTGTGTCTCTATGGAAGGAATCAAAGAAAGTGGCTCTACCTCACATCCACCAATCTTGGATGGACAAACTATGCATATTAGAAAGCAAGGATGACGGCCTTTCTGAAGTCCATTGATAAAAGTTTCTGGAAATTTGTCATCGTGAGTTGGTCTTGTTGGATTGACACCATCATGCAGCGGAAGAGTTCAGGATCCATAAGCATTCTAATTGATTAATTATGGCATAAAAGAAACATGCTAAAATAGAGTTTAATGGGTTTCATGAACATACCTTGGCCGAACCATGGAAATCTCCATTTCCAGCTGCAAAATCCTTCAAATCTTTGTGTAGACCACCACAAGATCTTCTCTACTATCCTCTTGGTGCTTTAGATTAGTTGTGGGACTCAAAATAAGCTGCAATCAAAGGGAATATAAAGAAAGCTCACTAAACTAACCCATTGAAGAACACATTCTTCATCCGAATTTTTCTGCAAAAATTCAATCGGTTCATCACACAATTCTTCACTCCAATCTCTTCAATATATTGTAGACTATCATGCAAAGAGATTGATGCATGGGATGCATCTCATGCTTGGAGTAAATTAAGGAAGAGGTGATGGGTTCCTTGTAAGCTGGTTGGAGATGAACTTGAAAACCCCATTTTTCAAGTTTGTGTGATTTTTCAATTTTCAAAAATCCAAAATTGATTTTAAAATCATATTTTATTTCTAAAATCAAAATTTATTAATTTTAAAAGTTAATTTCATAAATTAATTTTCTAATAAAATTAATAAATAATTATTTACACAAGTTAAATAATACTAATTAATTTAATATTCAATATTAAATTAATTTTTAAACAAATTCATCTTCATATATTTAAATCATATTTTAATATATTTTCTCCAATTTCATTTGATTCTAATTTGAACATTTTAAATTAACTTATCGCACTACAGTCGATCTAATCCATTTTCGCGGTAGTAAGAGGACCTCGTGGACCTACAGATCATAGACTCCAACGATCTTAGATTAATCGGCTAAACTCATTAGACCGATCTAACCCCCATTCATTAACTAATGGGTCACTCCACTAGAGCCCATAGTTGAACTCCCACTGTAGATATATTATGTCCATATAACCATGATTAGTAAGTTAACCCTTCACAGGTTGTTCTTAATAACGGTTGGGTCAAATCTCTATTTTACCCCCAAAATCATCTTTTGTTCCTTAATTCCCCACTAATCCTATTGTTTTGTGATCCAATCAGAAAACCGAGTCCCTCTCATGCGAAATGAGAAGGCGGGATCCCTTGTTCAAGCCCAAAGAATCAGCATTTAACGAAACAACCTCTCTACTATCCCTAAAACAGGTAGGAGTGAATTCCCTCCTACACCCTATGTCCCCAGCTATCTATCTAGTCGTACCCCTGAAATGGTAGTCTTATTGAGCCGACATTGTTGAGCCAACCCTCACCTATACAAATCTAAGGGTAATTCCAGATAAATAGAAGTTCATAGTTAGCTCAGGATTAAGGTCAAATTACCTAGGTCATCGCTTTGAAATAGTCAGTCTTAAACAGTAAACAACGTTATAAAGTAAGAGTGACCCATTTCGTGGTCCGATCTTATACAAACTCTTTTGTACAAGGACACCCCCACTCCTCATGTACAACATGAACGAATTAAGATCACTTCGTTTGTAGCACTTTATAACTCCTTGTAACAACTACAGAGCAGGCCGCATCCATTGTTACCAGAATAAGGTACCCAATCTTATCCATGTACCATAGATCATTTTGACTATTTACTCGAACCTGATCCACCTTTATGTCTCCACATAAAGTACAAGTATTCATCCAATAGTCAAGAGACTTTTAGGATTATTGGATTTCTATTCAAGAAATAGATCTATTCAATAACACATTTATTGAATGTTCAGAATAACCTTTATTGAATTTTCAGAATAAGCTCCATTGTTTACATACCACGAGTTTTAGGACATAAAACCCAACAGGTCTCACCCTGAAATCACTAATACAAAAGGTGAGAAGGAACTCAAACCAAAAGTGGATTGGTCCAAGGCTGAGGATGAAGCCTTTCTAAGCAACTCTAGAGCATTAAAAGTCATTTTCAATGGTGTTGACAAAAACATTTTCAGGCTGATAAACACCTGTCTCTGCAAAGGAAGTTTGGAATATTCTTGCAATTGCTCATGAAGGGATTGTAAGAGTGAAGAACATGCAAACGGAAGCAATCTGGATCTAATGCACTCTAACTACATTAATTTTAAGGATTAGAAATGCTTGTTCAAAACTGTAAAATAGAGTTTGAAGTACAAACCTTGATGTAGCTCAAAATTGAAGCAACCTTATGGAGGTTTTTTTTATCACGAATATTTCATAAACCACCGCTAGAGTCTTCCCTGCTATCCCCCGACCTTATAATGTATTGTGGGATAAAAAATGATAATGAATTTTAAGGGAAGAATGGAGTTGGAGAAAACTTCGATCTATGGTTTTGAAAGTTAAAATTCAGCTTCAAAAGCCAATTTTTTCAATCCCAATCTCATAAAATCTTTCTTCTATTTAAAGAAGAAATCATGCATCACAAATTCATCTCAAAGTGACAGCAAATTGAGGATTAATCTAGTGGGATTTGATGTTTAAGAGAGGCAAAATGTGGGTAAAATCTACTAACGTTAAATTCATTTAATTTTTGAATTTGCAAAATTCAAATTTTAAATAAATTTTCCTAAAATTAATTCAAATAATTAATTTTAAAATCAATTATAAATAAAATTGATTTTAATAATTAATTTTAATAATTATTTAAATAATTTAATTAATAATATTTATTTACTATCAAATATGAAATTAATAATTAACACCAATCCCGATCATGAATCCCTATTCATGTTTACAATATTGAAATCATGTTTAAATATTTTCGACTCTCCATTTTGTTTAATTCATAAATAAACGTTAGGTCCTTAATATAAAAAATATAATTAACGCTTACTTCCTAAATAAAAATTTGAAAACATTTCAAATTTTCTCATTACACCGTTCTAAGATAGTTCGATATGAGCTAGCAGAGAGACTAAATGAACCTATAGATCATGAGTTCTAACGATCCGAGATTAACTGATATTTGGACAAAAAATGATGCCATTAGTTTGAAGCTTAACCCTAAACAAATAAAATTTCTAAATACATACAACAACTTTACTCTAACAAGTAGATATAGTGAGTACGAGGTCGATCCATAGAAAACCTCTATTAATTGGTAAAATTGAGTTATGAAACCTAAATTGTAGGGGATTGTTGTTTTTTAAGAAACAAACTAATATCAAAATAAATGCAAATGAATGAAACGAGAATTGTAAAATAAACTTTTTTTTTTTAGTGAAGATTTGATAGAGAGAGATTCTTGGGAAATCTTTATTAGCTAAGTTTTATTCTATCATTGATCTTGAACAAGTTTATGAAAATTCAACATTCCATAATCCAATAAGGAAAAAACCCTAAAGACTCAATTAGCGAATTAACATGCTCAATACTAATTAGCACTAATACCTAAGTCAAAAACACTTCAATTAAGCAAATTCACGTTCTTTTCTTAAATTGCTTTAGAAACTAAGGTTTTCTTGATTACGACATTCAAGAAAAGAGTAATTTTTAAGAACAATTTGTTGAATGTTCTAAACTAAGAATTTCAAGAATTAATTTCGGAAAGAAAGTCCTAATTAAAATAAAAATTCTTAATTTTTGCAACTTATCCTACTTATATGTAATAGTGCCAAGCAAGATTTGTTAACAAGAATTTAGTAGAATTAAGGCGTAAACTTTTTCCTACTAATTTCTATTGAAATTGAACTCAAGAACATTCAAGAATGAAGAAATTCATAAAAACATTGAAAAAATCTCAAGAAAATTAACCTAGATTAAAAGATTAAAAGTACTTACTTAGCCATGAATTGAAGAAAACTTGGAAGAATTCATTGAAGAAATGATGGAATTCATGAAGTAATTCACAAAAAGACTTGTGAATTTTACAATAATTCTCTGAAGACAAATGAATTTCATGGGTTTTTCTCTCAAATTTTGTTCTAACTTTCCCTCTCTACCTAAAAATTGATTTTCTCTTTTTGAAAAATTATGAAAAATTGAGTTTTAATGGCTGTAGGTCGCAGCGTTGTGACCTTGAAATGACGCTGGCTCAACGCTCTCTTGTGCAAAGACGAGCACGTGTTTTTTTTTTAAATTTTATTTCAATGTTCGTAGCGTTGCAACGTTGAAGGAGAGCGTTGCGGTGTTGTCCTGTTTCTCAACTACTGCCGTTGAGTGTTAAGGAAGCATTGGCTTGTTCCAATTGAGGGGCAGAATGGTAATTTGTAATGGTTTCTTTTTCGTAATTGACTCTTTGTTCATTTTAACTCCTTTTAGCTCCAAATTTCTTGCAATGACTCTAAAATTTTCGAGATTAGATTGTATCTATAAAATTGACATATAAAGGAAATTAATAGTATAAAATTGAGGGATTTATGTACTAAAATGTAGTTCTTTTCAAGACCTATCAAAATAACCCCAACTTAGCTCTTGGTCGTTCCAAACAAGTAAAATTAGAAACATACATTCAATCAAGAAAAATATGAATCACTTATTTGTTTATTCATTCATTTGTTCATTCAAATTGTTTATATGTTCACTTGACTTACACAAATATTTCATTTTTAACTTTTTTCTCAACAATCTATGAAGTATTGATACAAACAAGCATTTAGAAAGTTAGAAATTACTAACAAAGAAATGAAACTTATTTTTGAAAAGAAAACTCTTTTTCTAGAAAAATCATAAAAGAAAGAAGTGCAAAGCTTTAGTTTATTTAAGAGTCGAAGGCTAATGGAAAGATGATATCTAACTCTCAATTCCTCTTCGTCCTACACTGGCCCGATTATCGGTCTAAGATATACATAACTTGCATTGGAGAGAGAAAATTCTAAGACAAGGGTGCCTTTATAAACTCACGCACACAAATCTTATTTGACATTTCTTTTACCTAGAGGGATAGCTTTCACACTTCGACCATATAAAACCTGCCACTCTTTTCTCGTGGGCCCTAACTAGACACGATGGAGGTAGGTCTTTCCACCTCTATCCGTGCACACACACATATATTAGTAAAAGTTATGTTATTTTGTAAGTTTACTTTATTTTTTTTTAATAGGCTCTATTTTATTCTCTTTGTCTAGACTTGCTTCTAAAACAAGTTGGTTGTTCTTAAGACCAAAAGTTATCCTATCGGAGTGACAAAAAAAATCATGTAGACATTACATTTCTAAAAGTCTAAGATTCTAAATATACATAAAAACAAAGTATTCGATTTTTTTATGAAATTAAAAGGAAAAGAAATTTTCTTTTGAAAAAATGGTTTCAAAATTTTGTTTGAAAATTTTAAAAGGTCTAAAATTACTTGTGCCTTTATTGAAAAGAGTGTGTCATCAAAATTTCATTGATAAAAAAAAAATGATTGTGTAAAAATCTATTGAGAACATAGAACAAAATGAATGGTGATTCTTGATTCTTTTATGTAACTTCATACATTCATTCAATATAAAGCAAAATGATTAAAGAGTCATTTTATACATCTAGAAGTCATGAGTATCTAAAGGAAATTATGAAGAATCATTCTTAATATGAAAGGCATATTTCATCAAGAAGTAAAAAGTTCACAATCTCAAAATAAAAAAAATCATTATCAAGATATTAGAGCCATAAACATATAGTCAAGATATCAAAATATTAAAATCACAAAATTTAACACTAACCCGAGCTCAGATGCTTAAGGGTTCCAGACATGCATTTATATCATTATTATAGAGTAAAAATTTTAGTAAGGCTTATTTTTCTTATTCCAAAAAAATTAATCAAAAACATGCAATGTTTTCCCACCCCAACTTAAAAATTAAACATTGACCCAATGTTTAAAATATGCATATAACTTCAAGAACAAAAAGTAAGGGATGTAGAGAGAAACTTTCTTGATTTTTGTGATTGATTATTCTTTTGATTGAGAGAATTCCTTATTTTTATTTTTCTTTGAGATTTTCTTTTCCTTGATTTTACCTGCAAAGAAAAAGCAAGAGAAATTATTATTTCATTCTTTTATTTATTGACAAAGTTTGTTAAGAAATGAAAAAAATAAGAAAGTAAGAGAAAAAGAATAGAAAAAATTGAAAGTGAAAAGAAAGAGAAAATTCATCATGTTTTGCAAATTTTTAGCGTCGCTTGCTCGACATTGGTGAAGAGGGAGATCATATGTATGAGGGATTAGTCAAATCCAAGTCGTTGAACTTGATTTACATGCCCTTCGTTGTAGACTTTAAACTTATGCCCATTCACTTTGAAAATTTTTCTATTTCAAGAAACATCAACATTTTCGATCTTTTTAGGCCATTTCTTCTTGGGGTTCTTGAAACAACTACCCAAGAATTTACTCTTCTCAGGAGATGGGAGAGTCTTGGACTCAATTCCTTTTATTTTCACTCAATTCTTGTGGTTGACGACCTGAGATTTGTTTTAACGGATGAATGTTCTTCTCTTCCCAGTTCAAATACTAACCAAAATGTTTGGAAAGTTTATGATAGATGGGTAAGGGCTAATGAGAAGGCGAGAGCCTACATCTTGGCAAGCATATCTGATGTGCTCAATAAGAAACATGAAGCCATGCCCACTACTCGTGAAACCGTGGCATTGTTGCAAGAGATGTTCGGGAAACCATCATCTTCTGTATGACATGAGGCTATAAAATATGTTTATAACTCACGCATGAAAGAGGGGACCAATGTTAGGGAGCATGTCCTAGACATAATGGTCCATTTTAACATTGCAGAAGCTCACGATACTATCATAGATGAGACTTGTCAAGTTAGTATGATCTTGGACTCTCTTCCGAAGAGCTTCTTGACTTTCCAAACTAATGTTGTAATGAATAAGATTAATTATAACCTGACTACTCTTGTTAACCGAACTCCAGACTTTTCGATCGATGATGAAATTAAAAGAAAGTGAAGCAAACGTTGTTTCATAGAAAAATTTCTAAAGGGATCATCTTCAGGAATGAAGCCTTCAGACAAAAAGAAGTCTGCCCTTTCCTCTTCTAAAGATAAAAGTATTCAAATGAAAAAGAAGGAAAAAGGAAAGAAGAAACCTGCTGTTAAGAAAACCAATGCTCCTAAAGGAAAATGTTTTCATTGTGGAGAAGATGGACATTGGAAACACAACTACCCAAAATATCTGGCTAAAAAGAGAGCAGAAAAAAAAACAAGGTAAATTAGATTTACTTGTAATTAAAACATGCTTAGTGGAAAGTTCTCACTTAACCTGGATATTGATTCAAATGTCGCTAACCATGTTTGCACTTTTCTACAGGAAGCTAGTGCTTGGACTCAACTCTCAGAAAATGAAATGACTTTCAAAGTAGGAACAAGAGAAGTCATTTCAGCTAAAGTAGTGGGAGACATCAAGTTATATTTTGGAGAATCTTTCATTTTATTAAAAAAATGTATATTATGTACCCAAAATGAAACAAAATTTGATCTCCATATCTTGTCTACTAGAAAATATGTATAAAGTGTCTTTTGAAATCAATGAAGTGTTCGTTTTTTTCAAGAGGTGATCATATTTGTTCTGCTAGACTTGAAAGTAACTTGTATGTATTAAAACCAATAGAAGCAAAAGCCATTTTAAATATAGAGATGTTTAAAACGGTACAAACTCAAAATAAAAGATGAATAATTTCTCCCAATGCCTGTCTTTGGCATCTTAGACTTGGTCACATAAATCTCAACAAGATTGAGAGATTAGTAAATAATGGTCATCTAAATCAGTTAGAAGACAGTTCTTTACCACCGTGTGAATCATGTATTGAAGAAAAAATGACTAAAAGATCTTTTACTGGAAAATGTCTTTATGCCAGAGAACCCCTAGAATTTATACATCAGACCTTTGTGGTCCGATGAATGTCAAAGCTCAAGGAGGATATGAATACTTCATCAATTTTTTTTATGACTATTCGAGATATGGCTATATTTACTTAATGAGTCACGAGTCTGAAACTCTCGAAAAATTCAGAGAATTTAAGACAGAAGTTGAAAACTTATTAGAAAAAAGAATTAAAACACTTCGATCAAATCGAGGTGGTGAGTATATGGATTTACAATTCCAGAACTATTTAGTAGATCATGGAATTCAATCCCAACTCACAGCATCTGGAACATCATAACAAAATGGTGTTGCAGAAAGGAGAAATCAAACTTTGTTAGACATGGTTCGTTCGATGATGAGTTATGCTCATTTACCTTAGTCTTTTTGTGGATACGATATACAGACTGTCGTATATATTCTAAACATGGTTCGCTCAAAAAGTGTTTCAGAAACACCGCATGAGTTATGGAGAGGACGTAAAAGTAGTTTACGTCACTTCATAATTTGGAGATGCCCAGCACACATGTTGGTGCAAAACCCTAAGAAATTTGAATGACGTTCAAAATTATGTCTATTTGTAGGATACCCAAAAGAAACAAAAGGTAGATTGTTCTATAATCGCCAAGAAGATAAAGTATTTGTATCGATAAATGCTACATTCTTAGAAGAAAATCATATTAGAAATCATCAACCTCGCAGTAAACTAGTATTAAATGAAATGACCAAAGATACTACAAACAAATCAACAAAAGTTGTTGATCAAACTGGTTCATCAACAACAGTTATTGCCCTATCACATCCTTTTCAAAGTTGAGGATGCCTCCACGTAGTGGGAGGGTTGTTCATCAGCCTAAATACTACATGGGTTTAATAGAGACTCGGGACATCATACCTGAGGATGGCCTAGAGGATCCATTAACCTTTAAAAGGTAATGGATGATGTCGATAGGGAACAATGGATAAAAGCCATGGACGTGGAAATGGAGTCAATGTACTTCAATTCTATCTGGGAACTTGTAGATCAACCACATAGGGTTAAACCTATAGGTTGTAAATGGATCTACAAGTGATAGTTAGACAAAACTGGCAAGGTGCAAACCTATAAAGCCAGACTTGTGGCAAAAGATTTAACACAAAGGAAGGGGGTTGACTATGAAGAAGCCTTCTCTCCTGTTGCCATGATAAAATTAATAAGAATATTTTTATTTATTGTTGCATATTATGACTATGAAACATGACAAATGGATGTCAAGGCAGCTTTCCTGAATGTCCATCTTGATGAAAGTATTTTCATGTCTTAACCAAAAGGGTTCATTGAATAAGGTCAAGAATAAAAGGTTTGTAAGCTTAAAAGATCCATTAATGAGTTAAAACAAGCTTCTAGATCCTGGAATATAAGATTTGACACTATGATCAAGTCTTATGGCTTTGAACAGAATGTTGACGAACCTTGTGTATACAATAAAGTAGTTAACAAAATTATAGCTTTCCTGATCCTTTAAGTTGATGATATCTTGGTCATTGGGAATTAGACAAGTTTCCTTGCTGGCATAAGAGATGGTTAGCATCATAATTCCAAATGAAAGATTTGGGAGATGTTTAATACGTTCTTGGGATCCAAACTTTTTGGAATCGCAAAAACAGAACCCTAGCACTCTCTCAAGCATCTTATATTGACAAGATGTTGTCTAGGTATAATATGAAAAATTCCAAAAAGGGTATGTTACCTTTTAGATATGGAATTCATTTCTCAAAAGAACAGTTTCCTAAGACACCTCACGAAGTTGAAGAAATGAAAAGAATTCCATATGCATCGACAGTTGGGAGTCTGATGTACACTATGTTGTATACACATCCTGACATATGCTTTGCAGTTGGAATCGTCAGCAGGTTCCAATCTAACTCTAGACACAGTCATTGTACTACTGTCAAGAACATCAAAAGTATCTCCAAAGAACAAAAGACTATATGCTCGTGTATGGGCCTAAGGATTAGATCCTTATAAGATACACTAATCCTGATTTTGAAACTGATGTAGATTCTAAGAAATCTACTTCAGGATTAGTTTTCACTCTTAATGGAGGAGCTATAGTGTGGAGAAGCATAAACAAAATTGTATAGCTGACTTCACGATGGAAGCAAAATATGTAGTTGCATTCGAAACAACTAAAGAAGCAGTGTGGCTGCGAAAGTTCTGGTAGATTTGGAAGTGGTTCCAAATATGCATCTGCCCATTACTTTGTATTGCGACAACAGTGGAGCAATTACCAGTTCAAAGGAACCAAGAGGACATAAACGTGGAAAGCCATCGAAAGAAAGTACCATCTCATCAAGGAGATAGTACATTGAGGAGACGTGTTAGTAGATAGCCTCATAAGATAACCTTGTTGATTCATTTATGAAGGCCCTCCCAGCTAAAGTGTTCGAGGGCCACCTGGTCAAATAGGACTACGAGTTTCATAATCTAAGGCAAGTGGGATAATGTCAAGAGTATATGGATGCCCTAGTTTATTATATTCTCTCTCTAATTATCTCAACATTGTAAAATGTTATATATTTGTCTCACTGGAGTATTAGTCCAAATGGGAGATACTTGGGAATGTCCTAAAACTCGCAGTTCGTAAATATTGTTAACATATTCTATTTTTCAATAAAAGTATTATTGAGTATTTTATTCAATAAATTGTTATTGATATTGCATTCTGTTATAAAAATCCAATAAACGAATCCATGACTATAATATGAATACTTTAACTTTATGTGGCGACATAAAAGAGGGTCAAGTTTTAGTATATAGCCAAAATAGTCTAAAAGTATATGGATAAGATTGGGTACCTCATCCTGGTAACACTATTGGATGCGACCCGTTTTATATACTGATACAAATGACGTGATCTCAAAATCATTCATGTGGAGATATATACGTGGATACATCCTATGCAATGAGTTTTGCATAAGACTGAACCTCGAAATAATCACTTTTCTTTATAACGACCGTTTATTGTTAAAACTGACTATTTCAAATTCAATGACTTATGGTAACTCGATCTTAATCCTGAGCTAACCATGAACTCTTATTTATTCGGGATTATTCTTTGATCTGCATAGATGAGAGTAGTCCAACAGCACTACTCAATAAGCCTCACATTTAGGGATAAGACTGGATAGATAGTTGGAGACTAGTTTTGCAAGATGGAATTCCCTCCTACCCGACTTAAGGTTAGTAGATAGGTTATTCTTTTAAGCGTTGATTCCTAGTTTTGAACAATGGGGGCCTGCCCTCTCATGATCGATAGGGACATGGTTTATATGGATTATGAACCAATTATTCAATGGAGGATTGGTGGGAGCTTAAGGAGCAAGATGTATTTACAGAGATAAAACGGTTTTTTTGACCTAGTTGTGGATACGAACAACATGTGAAGGGTTGGCTTACTAATCATGGTTAAAGTGGACAGAAATATATCTACAGTGAGGAGATTGCAACTATCAAGTTATAGTGGTGTGTTTTTGTAGTTAACGAATATTGATTTTTTTGGTCTTAAGAGTTTTTTAGCCAATTAATCTCAAATTGTTGGAGCTCTTGATCTGTAGGTCCATAAGGTCCCTCTACTAGCTCGTAAATTATATCTTGGATTAGTGAATTGGGCCAATTTTAAATGTTCGAATTCGAAATTAGGGTTTTGAATTTAAAGTGTGCAAATTCAATTAAGGTTTTAATGAATTATATTTAATACAATTAAAACGTTTAATTTCGTAGAAATTAAACAAAAATTAGAGAGATTAAAATATTTAAATATTGAATTGCATGAATAAGATTCATGTATAAATTAAATGTTTGATTAACTTAATACTTAATTTTTAATTATTATTTATTTAATTAACTGTTTAAATAAATTGTTTTTTTTTCAATTCTAAAAATCAAATTCAGATTTAATTTTATATTTAATTTTAATCTTAATGAAAATTAGATTAAAAATCAAGAAATTGCAAAGCAAAATTTGGAAAATTCCACTATTGAGTGGAGTTTTCCAATTTTGCATTTTCAAATGGAGTGGATTCCTCCAAGTCAAACACCTAGCCCACTAAGGATCAGCTCCTTAAGGTGTCAATGAGTTGAAGCTAAAGGATTTGCATGTCTTTCGTGGTTAAATTACTGAGAAATTTGTGGGCATGAAGAGGAGGCTTTGTTTTTTCTGAAATTCTACTCTTCTCTCTAATAACCCCCGTCATCCCTTACCTAACTGACCTCAATTTGAGATTCCACCTCTTAATCTAAATAAAAGGACAGTAGATAAGCTCCTCTTGGTGGTCTATTGAACATATAAAGATTGATTTCGTGCTGAGGAGCAAGGATTTGAAGAGTTACATCAAAGGTAATAATTTTATGACCTATTTTAATGATAGTTTCAATGCATGCTTTAAAACTCAAATTAATTGTAATTAGAGTGTTTATTGATTCTGATTTCTTCTATTGCATGTTAATTTACTCTACCATACTCAAGGGAATCCTACTTATTCGAGAGAAGGAATCTCTCATCTAGAGGGAGCCTAGGATCAATAATCATTCTAATTCATTAATTTTGGCTATAAATAAAGCATGCTCATACAATAATAAGAGGGTTTCAAGTCATACATTTGTAGAACCTTTTGAATCTCGAATTCAACTACAAATCTTCTCCAAATCTTCTTGTGAACCACCTCAAGGTCTTCCCTACTATTCTCTTGGAGACTTAGATTGAGTTGTAGGACTCAAAATAAGCTTAAATGAAGGGAATTTGGAGAAGAAGCTCATTGCTGCACCCTCTCGAAGAATACTTTCTTCAACTCAAGTTTTTCAGCAAAAACTCAACCGATGCATGCCTGATTTCACTTCCACCTTTGCTATTTATTGCAGGATAATCATGAAAAGGAGAAGGTTGCATGAAGAGCATCTCATGCTTGGAAGATTGAAACAAGGATCAAGTGGGATTGGTATAAGATACTTCATTAAGATAAGAAGTGGAGAAATCTAACTTCTGTGTTTTCCAATTTCAATTTTTATTTTATAAATTGATTTCTAAAATCAATTTAGTTTTCAAAATTAAAACTTTATTAATTATACAAATTTAATTTCATGAATTAATTTTTTAATAAAATTAATTAATTAAACAATTGAATTAATTCTAATTAATTTAATATTAAATTAATTTTACATAAATTCCACCTTCATGAATTTAATATTTAAATCATATTTAAATTTTAATAAATTCTCTAATTCTGTTTAATTCTAAAATTAAACGTGTAATTATATCTCATATAATTACTAATTCCCTTAATTCTAATTTGAACGTTTCAAGTTAACTTATCATGCTACTCTAAGGCTAATCCATTTACGAGCTAGTAGGGGGACCTCATAGACCTATAGATCATGGACTCTAACAATCTGAGATTAATTGGCTAAACTCTTTACATCGAATTAACCCCCATTCATTAACTAATGAGTCACTCCACTAAAGTCCATAGTTGCACTTCCCTCATTGTAGATATATTATGTCCACTCAATATAACCATGATTAGTAAGTTAACCCTTCATAGGTTGTTCGTAATAACGACTGGGTCAAATGTTTATTTTACCCCCGAGATTACCTCTTGTTCCTTAAATTCCACCGATCCTCTAATGAACAATTAGTTTGTGATCCGATCAACAAACCGAGTCTCTCTCGAGCCAATGAGAGGGTGGGGCCCCTTATTCAAGACACGGAGTCAGCACTTAAGGGAACAACCTCTCTACTATCCCTGAAAGCGGATAGGAGTGAATTCAATCTTGCACCCTATGTCCCCAGCTATCTACCCGATCTTACCTCTGAAATGGAGGTTTATTGAGCTAGCGCTGTTGAGCCAACCCTCACCTATGAAAATCTAAGAATAATCCTGAATAAACAGAAGTTCATAGTTAACTTAGGATTAAGATCAAGTTACCTAGGTCATTGCTTTGAAATAGTGAGTCTTAAACAGTAAACAACGATATAAAGTAAGATTGACTAATTTCGTGGTCCGATCTTGTACAAACCCATTGCACAAGACGCCCCCACTCCTCATGTCATAACATGTACAAATTAGGATCACATCGTCTGTAGCACTTTACAACTCTTTTTAACAACTACAGAGTGGATTGCATCTAATAGTGTTACCAGAATAAGGCACTCAATCTTATTCATATAATATAGATTATTTTGACTATTTACTCGAACTTGATCCACTTTTATGTCTCCACATAAAGTTCAAGTACTCATGTAATAGTCATGGATCTTTTAGTTTATTGGATTTATTTCTAAAATGAAATAAGCAATTCATATATTCAATAACAACTTATTGAATTTTCAAAAATAAGTATAAATGTTTACAAACCACGAGTTTTAGAACATAAAACCCAATAAACTACCACTTGAATTAAAACTTCAGTGGTAACTCATATATCCAAATATATAAAACCGAGTTTCTAAGTTTTACAAAGAAATACAATAAACTAGGACATCTCATACCCATGGTTTACCATTCAGTATCCCATACCCAACTTTTCTCCCACCTGCCCTGGGTTATTAACCTGGTATCTCTAGTCTTACTAGGTGATTCTCAAACACTCTAGCCGAGAGAATCATTGTAAACATGTTAATGTATAATAGACTTCTTATTAAACTATATGGGAATGCATCTTATTCTCAAAACTCTTGTTTCTCAATAATTGCTAGAAAGTCAGACTTTCCTCCCACTACATCGAGGTACTTTGCACTTTCTACTTCTAACTCTACAAAGAGGAAGAAGAAGAAGGGTGGTAAGGGAAAAGGGAAGGCGCCTGCTAACCTACCGCCCCAAGAAGGCGTCCATCGCTGGTTGAAAAGAAAAAGTGTTTTCACTGCAACCAGTATGGACACTGCAAAAGGAATTGTCCTTGCTGGCTGAAGGAAAGGAAGGCCACCAAGGTTAAGGCCAAGGTAGATAAAGGTAAATATGATTTACTTATACTTGAAACTGTTTAGTGGAGAATGATGATTCTGCCTGGATAATTAATTCGGGCGCCACTAATCGCATTTGTTTTTCTTTTCAGGTGATTAGACCCTGGCGACAGCTGAAGGCTGGTGAGATGATGATGCGAGTAGGCACCGGGCACGTCGTCTCAGCTGTGGAAGTGGGAGGGTTCTAGTTAGCTTTACAGAGTAGGTTTCTCATTTTGAATGATGTATATATTGTTCCTGAACTTAAGAGGAACCACATTTCTATAAAGTGCTTGTTACAATGTAAATATACTATTAGTTTTAATGTGGATAAAACGTTTATTCATAAAGATGGTGTTACTATTTGTACAACATATCTGGAAAGTAATTTATATGTGATAAGGCCGTTAATTCCCTCCATAATACAGAATTGTTTAAAACTGTCGTAACTCAAACAAAACGTCGACGTATTTCCCCAAAGAAAATGCCCATCTTTGGCATCTTGTTTAGGGCACATCAATCTCAAGAGGATTGAGAGATTGGTGAAGAATGGACTTCTAAGTGAGTTAGAAGAAAATTCTTTACCGGTGTGCGAATCTTGCCTTAAAGGTAAGATGACTAAACGACCTTTTACCGGAAAAGGTTATAGAGCTAAAGAGCCTCTTGAGTTAGTACATTCTGACCTTTGTGGTCCTATGAATGTGCGAGCCCGAGGTGGCAATGAGTATTTTATCAGTTTTATTGATGATTACTCTAAATATGGGTATGTTTATCTTATGTAATGGAAGTCTGAATCCTTTGAAAAGTTCAAAGAGTTCAAGGCTGAAGTTGAAAATGCATTAGATAGACGGATTAAAACATTTTGATCAGATCGAGGTGGAGAGTTTTTGGACTCGGGATTCTAGGATTATTTGATAGAACATGGAATTGTTTCCCAACTCTTAGCGTCGGGTACACCTCATCAAAATGGTGTAGTGGAGAGGAGAAATATAACCTTTTTGGACACAGTTCGTTCTATGATGAGTTACGCTTCCTTAGCGGACTCGTTTTGGGATTTCGCAGTGGAGACTGTGGTGTACATACTCAACTGTGTTCCCTTCAAGAGTGTTGCGAGGACACCTCTGGAGTTGTGGAATGGGCGTAAAGCTAGTTTACATCACTTCTGCATTTAGGGTTGCCATGCACACGTGTTTGTAGCAAATCCCAAGAAGTTAGAACCACAGTTGAGGTTATGCCTCTTTGTAGGCTACCCAAAAGGTACACAAGGGGGTTATTTTTATGATCCGTCGGAAAATAGGGTGTTTGTTTCAACGAACACTACTTTCCTGGAGGAGGATCATATAAGAGAGCACAGTCAACGAAGTAAAGTCGTGTTGCGTGAGCTTTCCAACGAAACTACTTAAACTTCAACAAGAGTTATTGAAGAGCCTGCTACATCAACAAGAGTTGTTGATGGGGGTTCATCTAGGAGGTCGATTCCACCTCAAGAGTTGAGGGAACATTGACGTAGTGGGAGGGTTGTGAACCCACCCGTTCGCTATCTGGGTTTCACGAAAATCCTTACTATGATAGTAAATGGCGACATTGAGGATCCATTGTCTTATCAGAAGGTAATGAGGGATGTTGACCGGGATGAATGGGTCAAGGCCATGGATCTCGAGATGGAGTCGATAAACTTCAATTTAGTATGGGATCTTGTAGATCAGCCTGATGGGGTAAGACCTATAGGTTGTAAATGAATCAACAAGCGCAAATGGTGTGCTAATAGGAAGGTACAAACCTTCAAGGCTCGACTTGTGGCAAAGGTTTATACCCAGGTAGAGGGAGTCAACTTTGAGGATACTTTCTCGCCTATTACCATGCTAAAGTTGATCTGCATCCTCCTGTCCATTGCAGCTTATTATAATTATGAGATCTGACAAAGGACGTCAAGACGGCCTTCCTGAATGAAAATCTTGAGGAGACCATTTATATGGTGCAATCCGAGGGATTCATAGCCCAAGGTCAAGAGCAAAAGATTTGCAAGTATAAACGGTTCATTAACGAGTTGAAACAGGTATCTCAATCTTGGAACATACGGTTTGATTCTGCGATTAGTCGTATGGCTTTTACCAGAACGTTGATGAACCTTGTGTCTACAAGAAGATCATCAACGCTTTAGTATTCTTCTTAATGTTGTACGTAGACGATATACTACTCATTGGGAATGATGTAGTTCTACTGATTGTAGTTAAAAACTGGCTAGCGACCTAATTCCAAATGAAAGATTTAGGAGAGGCTCATTTTGTTTAGGTATACAGATCTTTTGAGATCGTAAGAATAAAGTGCTAGCACTGTCTCAGGCATCGTACATTGACAAGATGTTGCTCAAGTATTCGATGAAGGACTCCAAGAGGGGCTTACTGTTATTTAAACATGGAGTCACTTTTTCTAAGGATATGTGTCCTAAGACGCCTCAAGAAATTAAGGAGATGAGATGGGTCCCATATGCAATTGTTATTGGCCGTTTGATGTACGCGATGCTTTGTAGTCATCCAGATATCTGCTACGCTGTGGCATAGTCAGTAGGTATCAGTCTAACCTAGGCCAGGGTCACTAGACCACAGTGAAGAACATCCTCAAGTATCTTCGGAGAACGAGGGACTACAAGCTCGGGTATGGATCTAGGGATTTGATCCTTACTGGATACATGAATTCTGACTTTCAAACTGATAAAGACTCTCGTAAGTCCACGTCAAGGTTAGTCTTTACTCTTAACGGATGAGCTATATGTGGCGAAGCACTAAGTAGAGGTGCATAGCCGACTCCACTATGGAGGCGGAGTACGTAGCGGCTTGCGAAGTTGCTAAGGAGACCATTTAACTTAGGAAGTTCTTGACAGAACTGGAAGTTGTTCTAGATATGTCTAGTTCCATTACCCTCTATTGTGATAATAGTGGGGCAGTGGAAAACTTAAAGAAGCCGAGGAGTCACAGATGCGGCAAATATATAGAGCGGAAGTATCATCTGATCCGCGAGATAATGCATCGAGGGGACGTGATTGTCACAAAGATCGCTTCGGAGCGCAATGTTACGGAACCATTTACGAAGGCTCTCACGGCTACAGTGTTGGAGGGTCACCTTGAGAGCATGGGTCTACAGGATCGCCCGCGACTAGACTAGGGCAAGTGGGAGATTTTTTTGTATTGGGCTTTTATGCCATAGTTTATTATTTTGTACTAGTTTTATGTACACCCCATTTTGCTTTAGGACAAGTGGGAGATTGTTGGGGTTGTTGCCCTAAACTCTCGTGTGCTGTAGTTTGTAAGCAGTTTGTACAAATGCTTATGTTGTATAATATATGATATTTATTTCACATCTTGATTTTGCTCAGTTGTTTGTTTTATTTTACTCAGGTCTGTAGTATATAGATATAAGGGGGAAACCTTATCCTGGTAATGCTACGAATGCGGCCCGCTTTGTGGAATGGTCACAAGTGTTGTGACTTGTCACAAATGGTTTGATCTTGATCATTCATGTAAGGGACAAGCGAGCGGGAGCGTCCTGTACAAAGAGTTTGTATAAGACCTGACCACGAAGTGTTAATGTCTAGTTATATAACACCATTCAAGACTGAGACTTCAGTTCACTAGGATGACCATAGGTAACATAACTTCAATCCCAAGTGAGTTGGGAACTCCTACCATTGAGGGCAGTCCTTTGATTTGTATGGGTGCAAGTGGCCAAGTCGTTGATTCAAACCTACCATTTTGGGGATTTGTCTGATTTGGGAGCTAGAAACTCAGCTACACAAGATGGAATTCACTTCTTCTCTGAGGCAGGGGCAAGTAGATAGATAGCTCTCTTAAGGGCTAATTCTAGGGCTTGAACGTTTTAGTGCCACACATCTTTTCTTGGCCCGAGAGGTGTTCACACATAGTTGGACTATGTTGTATTGTTCATTAGAGAAATCAGTGGTACTTAAGAAGTGAGATGTAACTACAGGGGCAAAACGGTAAATTGGCCCAACTGTACTTACGAGCATTTGTGAAGGGTCATCGTACTCATAATTGGTTATATCCGATGGACACAGAAATATATCTGTGGTAAGAAGAATTCAGCTGTTGGTCTTTAGTGGAATGCCTGGTAGTTAACGGATGGTGGATCTCGTGGCTAAAGAGTTTAGTCAGCTATTCATGTACAGTTGGAGCTTCGAGCCACAGGTCCATAGGTCCCCTAAGTAGCTTGGATAAAGTCGAGAATCAGTTTTTGAGTTAGTTTAAAATGTTCAAATTCACAAGTGAGAGTTCGATTATATATAATATAATTGACTAAATGTATGAGATACATTATTTTGGAAGAAATTAGATATAAATATGATTTATATCAAGTGGAGGAGAAATTACTATAGTAGATATATGATATCAAACTGAAGGGTAAGAATATAATATGATTATATTCATTTATTAATTAAATTGGTTAATTATATGATAATTAGCCGAAAATATCTCCTCAATCGTGCATTAGTGGGATTATTTGGTTATTGTAACTGAAGAATAAAATGTCATTTTGCAAGGAGTTTGAAAAAAATCGCTCATAGTGTGAAAACGTTTCGACCGCTTAGTTGAGAACCTATACGATAGAGTCCCATCGCTTAAATGATCACATGCTTTTCTCTAAACGATCACCTAGCATGCCATGTTTTCTAAACGAGCGTTTACCTATTACTATATGATTGCTTAGTAAAACCTACATGATCGTGTTGCTTTCTCTAAACGATAAGCATTCGCTATACGATAGCACTCTCCCACTTGCTTATCGTTCTACACGATCAACCCATTTCTTCTTCCTCTACCAAATTCAACAAAGACCACTCTTTGGATTCTCACTCCAAGAATACCAAGGGCTCTAAGTGGTAGGGCCTTCCTCGCTCTTGCATGCTTGTGCTTGTTTGTTTGCTGTCGTTCGTGTAGATGATCGTGCTACCGTAGCCGACTGTTTTGCTTGGCGATAAAGAATGTAGAGGCTTGCTTCCGCTGGGTTGAGTTTGTTGTGAAGACAGTCTTTAACTGGGATGTGAACTCAATCTCTTATATTTTATTTGTGAACGCATGTCGTTAATTAGTGTAAATTGCATAACTATTTATTAGAATGTGTGTGTAGTATTTTAATCACAACAAACATAACTTTCATTAATGAACATTTCATTTGCCAAAATATATACATTTTTTTCTTTACAATAAGATAAACAAACTCATATTACAATAACAAAAGCTGATAAGATCATCTTCAAACAGCAACATCTCTCACTGGTCATGTTAAGTACAACAAGCAATTTCTAGGAACTAGTTTTCCCGATTTTGCTTTCTTTACTCTCTTCTCAGCAAGGTACTGAGGGAAATTTTTCTTCCAGTGCCCTTCCTCATTGCAGTGGAAACACTTTCCTTTGTCTGCAGTGTTAGCCTTGCCTTTTCTAGCAGCGATTTTCTTCTTCCATTTCCCTATGCTTCTTAACAATAATACTCTTACTTTGTAGAGAAAGCAACATCAGGCATTTTAGAGGACATTCCTCTCTTCCCAGTGGTAGTAACGTGTACTTCCGGTTCCAGACCTTTAACTCTCATCATAGTATGGCAAGCCTGTAGCTCATTCAGAAGAGTAGTCAAGCTATATTCAATTTTATTCATAAGCGCGTTCGTGTAGAGCTGCAGAAAACTCTTCGGAAGAGATTCTAGAATAAAACCGACTTGACTTCTTTCATCAATGACAATGTCATTTACTTCCGCTACATTGAAATGGACCATCATGTCCAGGACATGTTCTCTAACAGAGGTCATTTCTTTCATTCGGCTATTGTAAACGTATTTAATAGCATCATGCCCTAGGGAGAACGAAGGTTATCCGAACATCCCACAAAGAGATTCCATAATCTCTTTCGCAGTACCTATATCCTCATGTTTCTTCGCTAAGACATCAGAAATGCTAGTGAAGATATAGGCACGGGCTTTATCATTCGCCCTGATCTATCGATCGTACGCATCCCGAAAAGTTCGGTTTGTGTTAGAGCTAGGAATGGGAGGACAATCCTCTGTTAAAACGAACTGTAAATCGTCTATCACCAGTAATATATTCAAATTTGATTTCAAAGTTGCATAATTATCCCCAATCAGTTTATCAAACGCCAACAATTGTACTAGTGAACTCGTCATTTTGAAAAATATAAACAAGTTCTATAAGTGAATTGCTTTTAAACCCAATCAAGTTTTAGCAAAGTAATAATATAACCAAGACTATTTTTGCAACAATACTATAACAAGACTTTCTTGCTAAATACTATCTCCAGAATAACTCATATTCCGATAGTCATTTAGCTACCATTTTTTGTCAGAAATTACTAACTCTTTAGCAATTTTGTAATGTAATCTTCTGTTTTTAGACCTAAGAAGTCCAATCCCAATGATGCTTCTGAAGTTAGAAAGTCAAACTTGAAACCAACTTTAGAAATCCAATCCATTTATGGAGTTTGAGTTGTTCTGAATCCTATGTTAAAACCCTCTACGGGGATAGCCATCGTTAAACGATTAGCGAGGCCGACTTAAGGACGACAAGCAGGCGCAACAAAGGAATCTCACAGTTCAAACCAACAGAAGAGACCGTAAGATATGTTGACACATATCCTTCACCTACTTACTATGAACTACTTCCCCTATTCACTTTGGTCTTGATTTATGACAAACATTTTTCAAATGGAGGTCACTCCTAGGGTGACACGACGTGTTGCACGGATCTCACGGTGGGAATTATCTAGGGACATGAGAATTGAAATTAATATATCGTATATTTGATTTTTCATTGAACAACTTTCCCTCATTCACCATGATCAATTCACGCAAACACTTTTTGAATGGAGATCACTCCCAGGGTGACACGAAATGCCGCATGAACCTTTCAGTGTGAACATCTTGAGAACGTCAAAATTTTAAAATGAAAACATCATATTTGATTTTAAAGTAAACAAGTTCCCCCATTCACCAAAATCTTGATTCATGTAAACACTTTCTGAATGGAGGTCACTCCCATGGTGACACGAAGTGCCACATGAATTTTGATCATGAACTCTTAGGGACGTGAGAACTAAAACTAATCATATCATATATGTTTAATAATCTCCCACTAAAGCGTTCTAACATATCATATATGTTATTTGATTTTCACTGAAGTGTTCTAATAGCATATCATATATATTATTAAACTCTCACTGAAGTGTTCTAACGTTAAATGGGGTATACGTTTCCTTTAGGCTTATTTCGGCTAATTAAACAACCTAAGTCTAAGTGATAAACCATTTTTAAAATGTCATATCACTCACGTATTGCTCATAAAATCGGTTAACAATGCTCAATAATTTGGCCATAATTCCCAGGTAAGAGGTGTTCCGTAGACCATCAACTTAAATACCTCCAGCCTTCAATAGGATTATATACCGGTTGAGTTTGTAACCCGAGTTTTAAAAGTTTAACGACCTATTTTAACTATTAAAACGAGTGGTTATCTTACGTGAGCATGCAACTGTCTTTTGTTATGGATTTTAAATATCTAACCCAATTTTATAACAATTTGCAAAATTTTAGACATGCTAAACATCCACAACATACACCAAAGGTATTCAATATTTAATATAACATTTGTACTAAATAAAAGAAAACATAAACATGCATACTTTCAATGCATGTAACATGCTTTCTGTGGTGGGATTTTAAATCTACATGGCATACTATATGCACATACAAGATTTATTTGATTATAACATACATTACATGTATAAATAATGAAACACATAACGATATGATTTTAGTTTTGGCATTTTTAAGCAAACAAAGGCCTAATTATTACAAAAACAGCAAGAAATAGCTCCAAAACTCTTCCAGACCGCTTGAATCACTCCAAACTAGACCCAAATAGCTTGAATCGGACGTGAACCGCCTGAACCGGACCAGCCAAAACCCTTTTGAAGCTGAACCGAATCATGTTTGAAGAAAACCAGTCAAACTGGTCAATCCTTGATCATTCTCGCTCAGTCAACGGTTCAATCTCGTCAAACCGGTTGAAGTATCTTGCTGGACAGGAATCTTGCTCACTCGATCGAAATCTCGCTGGTTCATCAAAATCTCGTTGCTCACTTGAAATCTCACTCAAACTCGATCAAAATCCCCCTCGAACTCAAAATCTCGTTGGAACTAGATCAAAACTTACTGATCGATCCTCGCTTGAATATGAGCAGCATTGCAACGCTCAAGGGAAGCGTTGCAATGCTGCCTAGGCAAAAGCTCACGATCTGAAAATCTGCAGCTCGGCCTTTTTATCTTCTTTCTTCAATTACAACTTAATTTCAACTCTAATGACCCCAAATAAATTATAGACTCCTGAGCACACATATAAGCTCATTAAACAAGAGCCAATTACAAATTTAACCAAGGAATCAAAGAGAATTTAAATGCTAAGACTCAAAAAACCATATTAGTGCATCATTTTCATATATCTCATGAAAAAACACCCACCATACCAAAATTAAACCAAATTGAATGCTTAAATGATGCTCTGATACTAATTTTAGGAGTATATCAGCATGCAACGGAAGCAACAAGGATCAATAAACATTCTAATTCATTATATTTGGCTATAAATAACATATGCTCATACAATAATAAGAGGGTTTCAAGTCATGCCTTTGTAGAACCTTTGAATCTTGAATTCAGCTGCAAATCTTCTCCAAATCTTCTTGTGAACCATCTCAAGGTCTTCCCTACTATTCTCTTAGAGCCTTAAATTGAGTTGTGAGACTCAAAATAAGCTTGAATGAAGGGAATTTGGAGAAGAAGCTCACTGTTGCACCCTCTTGAAGAACACCTTCTTCAACTTAAGTTTTTCAGCAAAAACTCAACCGATGCATGCCCGATTTGCACTTCCATCTTCTCTATTTATTGCAGGACAATCATGCAAAGGAGAAGGTTGCATGAAGAGCACCTCATGCTTGGAAGATTGAATTAAGGATAGAGTGGGATTGGTGTGAGCTACTTGATTAAGAAATGGAGAAATCCAACTTTTGTGTTTTTCAATTTCAATTTTTGTTTTATAAATTGATGTTTAAAATCAATTTAGTTTTCAAAATTAAAAACTTTATTAATTTTACAAATTTAATTTCATAAATTAATTTTCTAATAAAATTAATTAATTAAATAATTTAATTAATTCTAATTAATTTAATATTAAATTAATTTTACACAAATTCCACCTTCATGAGATCTTATTCATGAATTTAATATTTAAATAATATTTAAATATTAATTAATTCTCTAATTCCGTTTAATTCCAAAATTAAACGCGTAATTATATCTCATATAACTACTAATTTCCTTAATTCTAATTTGAATGTTTCAAATTAACTTATCACGCTACTCTAAGGCTATTACATTTACGAGTAGTAGGGGGACCTCGTGGACCTACAGATCATGGGCTCCAAAAATTTGAGATTAATTGGCTAAACTCTTTACACCGAATTAACCTCCAATCGTTAACTAATGGGTCACAACACTAAAGCCCAAAGTTGCACTCCCCTCACTATAGATATATTATGTCCACTCGATATAACCATGATTAGTAAGTCAATCCTTCACAAGTTGTTCATAATAACGGCTGGGTCAAATTTCTATTTTACCTCCGAGATTACCTCTTGTTCCTTAAGTCCCACTAATCCTCTAATGAATAATTGGTTTCTGATCCGATCAACAAACCGAGTCCCTCTCGGGCCAATGAGAAGGTGGGGCCCCTTATTCAAGACTTGGAGTCAGCACTTAAGAGAACAACCTCTCTACTATCCCTGAAAGTGGATAAGAGCAAATTCCATCTTACACCCTATGTCTCCAGTTATCTACCCGATCTTACCCCTGAAATGGAGGTTTATTGAGTCGGCGTTGTTGAGCCAACCCTCACTTATGAAAATCTAAAGATAATCTCGAACAAACAGGAGTTCATAGTTAGCTCAGGATTAAGATCAAGTTACTTAGGTCATCGCTTTGAAATAGTCAGTCTTAAACAGTAAACAACATTATAAAGTAAGAGTGACTGATTTCATGGTCCAATCTTGTACAAATCCATTGTACAAGACACCCCCACTCTTCATGTCATAACATGTACGAATTAGGATCACATCGTCTATAGCACTTTACAACTGTTTTTAACAAATACAGAGTAGGTTGCATCCAATAGTGTTACCAGAATAAAACACCCAACCTTATTCATATATTATAGATCATTTTGACTATTTACTCGAACTTGATCCACTTTTATGTCTCCACATAAAGTTTAAGTACTCATGTAATAGTCATGGATCTTTTAGTTTATTGGATTTATTTCTAAAGAAAAATAAGAAATTCATATATTCAATAACAACTTATTGAATTTTTAAAAATAAGTTTAAATGTTTACAAACCATGAGTTTTTGTATTAGAGAGTTCTTTTCTAAACAAGCAACAATCATTGCTACATGCATGAATCTTCTCGTACTTCATTCCAAGAGTACCCAACATCTTTTTTGCTTCATAAGTAGAAGTTGAAATTTCATTAGGACTAGGTAATATGTCATGAATTAATTCTAAGAACTGAGTGAAACTCTTATCGCTCCATCCAAATTTAGCTTTCAAATTATATAACTTTATCAACGTAGATATTTTGAAAAATGTTTTATAATTTGGGTACAATGGTTTCCTCGCATCATCTAATAATTCTTCAAAATTATCAATTTTTTCATGAAAATAGTTGTATGCAGCCTCAAACGTTCCAATTGTGTCATCAACATCAACATCAATATCATCCTCATCAACTTTATCTCTTTCACTAGTAGATACATTTTCATTGTTTCTCTTAATCAGTAATGATTCACCGTGAAAAATTCATACCTGATAACTTTGATCTATACCATTAAACAATAAGTGGTCTTTTATTGTGTTCACATTAGAGTCTTTGCATTCACACACTTCAAACATGGACAACTCATGACATTCTTTATATTTGAATGTTGTAGACTATTTTCAATAAACATCTCGACCCCTAAACCATACTCAGCTAACAATCTATTCATTTTCATCCATGACTTATTCATGATTGTAAAATATGCAACTTAATCTACAAAAAAGACAAACAATAACAAGGGAAAATTATGTAATCGCAAGCTTGTAAATTTAACCATAATCAACAATAAGACCTAAAACATTAGCAAATTGGTTCTAATATACATTTGAACCACACCAAGCAAGACTATCAACCAAGTATGTTTTTTTAACTAATTTCATTCAAACATTAACAAATTTCAAGAAGCTTAGAACCACACCAAGCAAGACTATCAACAAAGTATATATTTTTCAACTAATTCCATTCCAACATCAACAAATTTCAAGAAGCTTAATCATTGGAACAAAACATTAAATTAATGAAATAACACTTGAACCACACCAATCAATAATCAACAAATTTCAAGACTACCAACCAAGTATATATTCTCCAACTAATTTAATTCCAACATTTCAAATTTTCAATAAGCTTAATCATTAAAATAAAAATAAAATGAATGAAATAACTTTAAATTACTAAATTAAAAATTCATATGAAAATAAAATTATACCTTTCCAAGAAAACAACATAAAAAACCCATAAACTTGAAGAGATCCGAACCAGAGCTCGAAGATTGGAACGTCGGCAAGCACCAGACCTTTGCGAACAGAGTTGACACGGCAGATCTAACAAATGACGAGCTGACCATGACGTCGGCGACCCACCTCTACGACCAAATCCATCTGGACGAACGATGAGCTGACCCATCGAAAGAACAACCACGACGAACAACCACCGGAAAACCAACCGGAGAATAACGCCACTTAAGGGCCACACGCCAGCAAAGAAACCTCAAAAGAACACGCGAAGAACCACCGAAACACGCGAAGAACAACGGAGATCCCACACGCCGGTGAAGAACACCCATGCGCCGACGAAAACCAACCAAAAAACAACCAGAGAACAACCACGATGATAACCCACCACTGGAAGAAGTCCACGACGACGGAGATCCAATCAAAACCAGTGACGACAACCCATGGGAACACCTTGAGAACACCCACACGCCGACGAAAACCAACTGAAAAACAACCGGAGAACACCCACGAAGAAGTCCACGATGACGGAGATCCAAGCAACATCGGTGACAACAACCCACGAGCTGATGTGCACGACCAAGCTGAAAGAGGAAAGGGTTTGGTAAGAGAGAAGTGAAAGGAGAGAGAAGATCATTTAATTTGAAATGGATTTTTAATAAAGTAAATAAATAAATAAATAAATGAGAGGCCTCTAATGTCGGTTTTAAACTGTCATTGTAGCCCATCTTCAATGTCGGTTTAAAACCGACATTAAAGATCTATTTTTTTTAAACTGACATTATACATCCGAGAGCACTTTTTTCAACCGACATTGAAGTCCAAAATTCTTGTAGTGTTTAGGACATAAAACCCAACAAGGTATACGGTTGAGTGGTTGAGCTCTACAGATGTCACTGTATTAGAGTTGTCAATACATATAAGTACTATGTTGTTTTTCCATCATCCATTCCACAATAAATCGAATAAAACCTAGCGAAAAGGAAGTAATTGCTTAACATTTATATTAGTGAAATTATCTTTCCACGGACACACTACCCCACAGACGTAAGTGTTAATCATCAAATTGAGTTAACAATTTCTGGTGTAATTTTATTTTTCCTATTTCTATTTGTTAATTATTCTGTGAATTGTCGTGACATAGTTCGTAACACTCTTTATCGTCCGATAGGTACTTCCATATTATTTTCACATCTTATTGCCATTCTAGCAATACTCACTTACAACATTTGTATCTATACAAACTATAAGTTGATATTTTTTTTTAGTATAATTAGAAGTGAAGGATTTGAACCACGAACTTTTAGTCACTAATCGATACTATATGTTAGCTGAATTATGCTCTTTATGATATAAGTCGATAGTTTTCAACTTTATATTCGATTCCATTAGACTATTTTCTCAATACAATATTAATTTGTTTACTGTAACTTCTAAAAAAACGATAGCTTTTATGTCTATTATTTTGGGACCGAAATAGATTTGCTGAATATCAGAATAAAAATGATTAAAATCGATGTCCAAATTATTAAAGGGAACAGATTTTGTTTGGTACAACAAGTGAAACATAGATATAAATTTGAATAATTTCCGATACAAATTATCGCAACACAACATTCAGATTTAAAAAAGAAATATATCATTGAAAATTTTCAACTATGAAATCATGATGGGTATTGAACATTTTTCTTTTTCTTTTTAAGACATGAGTGGAGTTGCCAATGTTTACAAATTAAAGTTGACTCTTATTTATTTATTATTTTGGTTACCTATTTTCCTTAGACGCCCTTTGGGAGCATAAAAAAAACTAAATTACAAAAATATTTTCAAAATAGATCAGGCTTTGTCCTAGCATAATCATACACTTTATTACTATTTGTTCCATAAAATAAAAATAGTAATCAATCTCAGCCTTAGCTTTTCACAAGTTTACAAATTAAGAAATAATAATAAATTGGACATTCATTTAGGTCTTAGTCAATCTCAACGGTACTGTTTGATAACCATTTTGTTTTTTTATTTTAGTTTTTGAAAATTAAGTCTGTAGACACTATTTTCACCTTCAAATTTATTTGTTATCTACTTTCCACCCATGATTTAAAAAATCAAGCCAAATTTTGAAAGCTAAAAAAAAGTTGTTTATATTTTTAGAATTTGGCTAAAAATTTAACAATTGTACTCAAGAAAGATGCAAACCATTGTAAGAAATGTGGATGAAATAGAGTTAATTTTCAAAAACAAAAAATAAAGAATTAAATGGTTACCAAACGAAACTTAAGTTATTATCCAATAACCATGTCTAAAATTTTATATTTTTTTATATAATATTTGAAAACCAAAGTGAATTTTTAAAATTTAGAGATTGCTTTAGATTCCAAAACTTGGGCATGGAGATTTGAAAATATTACTAGATACTATCATGACAGAACAAAAAAACTCAAATGAATGTTTATAAACTTATTTTTTCAAAATATAAAAATTAAAATTCATTGGATAACTATTTTGTTTTTAGTTTTTAGTTTTTAAAATTAAATTTATAAACAACTACTTCAGTTATGATTTTTCTTTTTATTTATTTATTCATAACATCGAAATTTCAAGTATTGAAAACTAAAAGTATGTATTTTTAAAAACTTATTTTTGGTTTTAGAATTTGATTAGGAATTTAAATAATTTTTTTTAGGGGAGATAAAAGCTATGGTAAAGAAATGGTAAGAAAATAAAATTAATTTTTAAAAACAAAAAATAAAATACGTTATAAAACATGATCCAAATAATTATATAAAAAGGAGTTGAAATAGTCATGAAACAGTTAGAAAATATAAAGAGATGGAAACGGTATCGTTTACCTCTTCGTTGTGTATGATCGAGTCGTGCAGTTAAACAATGTAGGAGAAACCTTATCGTTTACCTTATCGTACTAAACGATGGAACCTTGGAGACTAAGCGATAGTGATATCGCTTACCTTATCATCTACCTTGTCGTACTAAGCGATGGAGCCTCGAAGACTAAGCGATAGTGATATCGTTTACCTTATTGTCTACCTTGTCGTACTAAGCGATGGAGCCTCGGAGACTAAGCGATAGCGATATCGTTTACCTTTGTCATACTAAACGATAGGATGTTGGCGCTACACAATAGAGGTTGTCGTCTACCCTTTCGTTGCACACGATGGACTCTAAGCGCTGAACGATGAATGATATATTCAATTGTTTAGCTGATTGTTGTACACGATGAAGTCAAATTACTAAGTGATAGATAGAGAGATTTTAACTTTGCCTCTTTGTATTCTTTATATTCATTGAAAAGGGGCAGCATGCACGATTTATACACTGTTCCCTATTTTAGGGATTCAAAGAATTAAAAAATATATATACTAAACAACTAATGAAATGAGGACACATGGTTCAATACATGAAGAAATAATATTTGTTTGTTATCACCAATCCTAACAGAAATTTGGAGCACTAAAAGGAATAATTCTTCATGACTTTCCCCAGTACATGGCAACCTTTAGCTGATGTTTCTTCTTGACTCCTCCTTGGTTGCTGATGTGGCATTTTCTCTAACATCCCCCCTCAAACTTGTGGGGAGTTCAACTATCCCAAGTTTGGATCTTAAGTTGAAGAATTGAGAGTGTGTCAATGGTTTTGTGAGGCAGTCAGCTAGCTGATCTGATGAAGATACATACCGGATTTCTCCCTTTGAGGACTAGATCTCTGACAAAGTGAACATCGATTTCAATGTATTTGGTCCGAGAGTGGAAGACTGGGTTGTTGGCTAAGGCCCCTGCACTTACATTGTCACACCAGATTATTGGTTTGGCTGAATGGGACTGTTGGATTTCACTTAGTAGTTGTTAAAGCTAAACAATTTCTGAAGCCGTGTGGGCAAGGGCTCGATACTCTGACTCGGTACTTGACCAAGCTACTGTTGTTTGTTTCTTTGAGGACCAGAAGACAAGATTTCCACCAATAAATACACAGTATGTAACTACTAACTTTCTATCATCAATGTTTGTTGCCCAATCTGCATCTGAATAAGCTGATACTTCAATTGAATGACTTAGTTGAAACAGTAGGTCATAGTTCTTGGTGCCACTAATGCATCGAAGAACTTTCTTTGTTGCTTGCCAATGAGCATCTATGGAAGCTTTGAGGAATTGACTGAGATGATTCACCATGTAAATAATGTCCGAACGGGTGTTGGTTAAGTACTGGAGTGTTCCGATTATGCTTTTGTACAAAAATGGGTCAGTGAAAGGAACTCCATCATTGATGGATAGATGCTTGCCTAAGTTGTTGGGTGAGGCTACAGATTTTAGATCTGAAAGGCCAATCCTTTATAACAAATCATCAACATATTTCAACTGATTCAATATAAACCCATGCTCCAGATATTGAACTTGGATACCTAATAAGTAATTCAACTTTCCTAGGTCTTTAAGAGCAAACATGTTATCCAAAGTAGCCATTAATCGAGAGATCAAGTGGTTGTTATTTTTTGTAATTATTACATCATCCACATAGACAAGGAGCAATATAGTTGAGCCTTTTGAGTTAAGCATAAACAATGATGTATCCGCCTTCGAGTTAGTGAATCCCCAGCTAATTAGAGTAGTGGTGAGTAGATCATTCCAAGCCCGAGGGGCTTGTTTCAGTCCATATATAGCCTTGTTCAGTTTACATACATGATTAGGGAACTTAGAGTTGACATACCCGGGTGGTTGATGCATGTAGACATCTTCTGTTAATTTTCCATTTAGAAAAGCGCTGTTGAAGTCAAGCTGACGAAGGACCTATCCTTTGGAGACAACAATGTTTAAGACAACTCTGATTGTTGATGCTTTGACCACTGAGTTGAACGTTTTAAAGAAATTAATTCCAGGATGTTGATGAAACCCTCTGGCTACTAGATGTGCTTTGTATCTTTGTATTGACCCATCTGGATTTTTTTTTAGTATGAAAATCCATTTGTTGCTGAACACATTGAAGGATGGCAATGGAGGAACTAACTGCCAAGTCTGGTTGTTGATGATTGCTTGAAATTCAGTGTCCGTAGCTTGCTTCCATTGAGGTGTAGCAAGTGCATCAGACACTCACGTTGGTTCAATCAAAGACAAGTCACGTTGAGTAGTGCTTAGCCAAGCTTTTGGTTTGAAAATTCCAGCTTTGCCTCTCGTAATCATTGGATGAGTAAGCTGCAATGGATGAGAGGTGTTAAGAACAGGGGTTGTATGTGAGGTATGTGGAAGGGTGCTGCTAGGTGACTGATTGGAAGAGCTGGCCATAGGAGTTTGGGTGGCTATATGTTCTGGACAGTTGCTAGGCAAGGCATATAATGTTTGAGGAAATGAGATAGGTTCAGTAGACATAGAGGAGGTGGAAAAGGTTGGATTGATATCTGGTATGGAAGTGTTTGATGGAGAGGGACTGCTATAAGGGTTTGAGACAAATTGTGGTGAATAAATGGAGGCACTTTGCAATAGTGGAGTTATGTTGGGAGAGAGGACTTGAAGGCCACTGTTCACTGTATTTTTGTGTGTTGAAGGACTAAGCACCTGAAAGCCATAGGAGAAAGGAAAATCAAATTCATTAAAGATAACATTCCTGAGATGAATACTTTACCATCTTTAGTGAGACATCAATGTCCTTTGTGAACCATGCTTGGACCCAAGTAAACACATTTATCATAGTGAAACTGAAACTTGTTCGGCCGGTATGCTCGAAGACATGGAAAACAGGCACAACCAAACACTTTTAGTTTTTTAACATCAAGTAGTTTACCATACATCAGTTGTATAGGTGACTGGTTCTTTAGTACCGGTGTGGAAAGACCATTTATCAAATGGAAAGCATTAAGAAACGCATCCCACAAAAACTGAAGAGGTATTGATTCTCGTGCTAGCAAAGTCAGCCTCATCTCTACTAGGTATCTATGTTTTCTTTCAGCTCTTCCATTTTGAAACTGAGAGGCAATGCCTTGTGAGCTACATAACTGATGCAACTTGATATATTCACCACCATTATCTGACTGCATTGCTTTTATGTTTGTTTTAAATTGTGTTTGAACAACTTGTTGGAAATGTTTGAAGGCCTGCAGTGTATCTGACTTCTATTTAAGGGGATAGACCCAGAGATATCTACTATAATCATAAATAAATGATATGTAATATCTATATCCTTCAGTGGAGTTTGTAGAGGCTGGACCCCATACATCTGAGTGTATTAAATCAAATTTGTGTTGTGCACGAGTCAAAGAATTAGGGAAGGGTAAGGAATGGGTTTTACCAAGATAGCAAGGTTCACAAAACTTGTCTCTTCATTCAACTTAATAGGAAGATTACAAGTTTTCAATATATTCTCCAAAATTCGAAGAGAATGATGACCTAATATCCTATGCCACAACCCTTTAGATTCTACTAAGTTTGCTCCACTTTTGGACAGAATAAAGGCTGTAGAATTGTTATTTTTGTTCATTGGGTTGAGAAAACAGCTTGTCTCTTTGATATTTACATGAACTGGAATAATCTCTGCTTCATTTAGCTGATATAGCCCGTCTTTAAGAGTTCCTTTCACCAGTAGTTGTCCTGAACATTTGTCCTTAACAACACAACAATCATTATAGAACTCAATAGAAATATCATTATTAAACCAGTTTTGATATGCTAACCAGATTCTTTGCAATATTTGGTACACATAGTATGTTTTTCAAATTCAAATTGCAACTAGAGAAACTTAAACATGTATTTCCTATTGAAGATATATCTAACTGTTGTCCATTCCCTACTATAATTTGTTCGTTACCTGTGTACTCAGAGGGATTTTCTATATTGTTAGGATCTGTTGTCACATGGTTGGTTAATCCAATATTTGCATACTAATTAAAGTTCCCTGATGATTTGGTTTGAAGAAAAGGATTCAGGTTCTGTGAGGTGACAAATGCTGAGGGATTTGCCCCATGGTTGCCTTGATTCTGAGTGTTTCATTTACCACTATTTTGATTTGGGACAAACTCTCGGTTGTATCTCTAGTAGCACACATTTGCAGTGTGTCCATACTTGGAGTAAACCTGACATGTAGGCCTATTTCCTCTACTTCGACCTCTTCCTATGTTTCCTCCACTGTTGTTGTTTCCTCTGGATCCATTAAATTGTTGCTTTTTACCTTCTTGTGTGTTTCTTTGTCCAGGGGCTTTGTATGAAGAGTTGTTGTGATTGTAAGCAACATTGGTCGAGGCATTGTGAGCAAATGTTGTAGTGACTTTTGAAATGTTCTGATGTTCCAACCTCTTCTCGAATGACAGTAGTTCAAATTGCATATCCAACCAAGATATCTCTGGCTTGCTTTGAATAACGACAACCACTGGATTGTACTCCTCATCCAGTCCAAGGAGTACCTGAGACACTAGGTTACGTTTAAATACTGGACTACCAGACTAAGCCAGATTATCAAAGTGAAGCTTCATAAGTTTCAAATATTTAGACATCGACATATTACCTTTGCATGTCTATTGGAAAATTTGGCGAAGATAGTCTTCTTCTCCCCTCGACTGAACTCCAAACAACGAGTGTATGGCATCCCAAAGACTTTTAGCACTCTCGTACCCCATCAGCTGTACAGCAACTTCAGAAGTCATTGAATTGTATAACCACCCTAATAGAAGTTGATATGTTGTAACCCAAGCTTCATATAGTGGGTTCAAGGACTTCACGCATGTGGAGCTCGAAGCTCCTCCAAAGGCTTGAGAGTCTGTTTCTCCAGGTTCAGCTGCTGATGAAGTAGACACAATGAACATAGGAGGACATACATTTGTTCCAGACATATGACCTTCAAGTCTATATCCTTTTAGGATAGGAAGAGCTAACGTCTTCCACAGTATAAAATTACCTCTCTCCAACTTGGTGTTGGTTATCTGATTTAGCAGTTGATTAAGAGGAGGTGTGCTGAACTTCGACGATTCAGTGGTCATGTTGAGTCCTGTGATAGTGGCGTTTGCCATGGTAGATCTGTTACCAAGTTAGAAAATATAAAGAGATGGAAACGATATCTTTTACTTCTTTGTTATGTACGATCGAGTCGCGCGGTTAAACTATGTAGGACAAACCTTATTGTTTACCTTATCGTACTAAACGATGGAGCCTCAGAGACTAAGTGATAGTGATATCGCTTATCTTATCGTCTACCTTGTCGTACTAAGCGATGGAGCCTCGGAGACTAAGAGATAGTGATATCACTTACCTTATTGTCTACCTTGTCATACTAAGCGATGGAGCCTCGGAGACTAAGCGATAGCGATGTCGTTTACCTTATCGTTTACTTTTGTCGTACAAAACGATAGGATGCTAGCGCTACACGATAGAGGTTGTCGTCTACCCTTTCGTTGTACACGATAGACTCTAAGCGCTAAATGATGAATGATATATTCAATTGTTTAGCTGATCGTTGTACACGATGAAGTCAAATTACTAAGCAATAGACAGAGAGATTTTAACTTTGCCTCTTCGTATCCTTCATATTCATTGAAAAGAGGCAGCATGCCCGATTTATACACAATTCCCTATTTTAGGGATTCAAAGAACTAAAAAATTATATACTAAACAACTAATGAAATGAGGACACATTGTCCAATACATGAAAAAAGAATATTTGTTTGTTATCACCAATCCTAACAGAAATTTGGAGCACTAAAAGGAATAATTCTTCATGACTCTCCACAGTGACATGATAACCTTCAACTGATGTGTCTTCTTGACTCCTTGGTTGTTGATATGACATTTCTGTAGCAAAAAACAATGTATAAACAAAATTGAGGAGGGGGGATAGGATAATGGGAGGGTAAAGCCAATCCCAAAATGCCAATGAAAGCCACCAAACAATCTATTTACTTTATTTAATAATAATAATAATAATAATAAAAGAAATGGAATAAAGCAAAAGGGTTTGAAAAGAAAGGAAGAGTATCCATAAAAAGTGGAAGCTATAAGATTTATAGGGTTATTTGATTTTAGTAGAGAGGGTTTTAATTTTGTAGCACATTGGCTGGTGGTTGTGGTGGAGATGGTACTACTATCAGTTTAAGTTAAGTTAGTGGCAATGGTGGTAGTGGTGATTGTGAATTAGAGTGGGTGACACTCCCATGTGCCTGACCCACCACCTTCTTACTCTTCCACCACTCTTCCATCTTATATTCTACTTAAATAAATACTACTTAATTATTTCTAGCTATAAGTTTAATCACATGGTTTCATAATTAAGAAACTATTACCCTTTTTTTCCTATCATAACAATCCAATTAAGTCATTAAATTTGCCATCTTTTATCGTTTTTTGTCATTTAAAAAAATTACTCAATTTTTTTTCCCAAAATATTAAAGATAATTGATTGGGTAAAAATAAATGAACAATACTCTAACTTAATAGTAGTAAAAGAAAGCTAAGCGATGCCAAAAATTTATATAAAAAAAAATAGTAAGAAAAATAAACAAGAAAGTAGCTTTTATGCAATATGACATATATGCTAAATGGATATATGATGGAGTTGGCTTCATATCAACGCTAACAGGCAAAGGAAGAAAAGAAAAGAGAAAAATAAAAATAAATAATAAATAAATAGAATCATCACACACACACCACTCCAAAAATAAAATAAATTAAAACAAAGCTAAGTTTTTTTCTTTTTTTTTTGTTTTCCTCCTTTCTAAGGTTAACATCATTAACGCATTTGACAAAAAGAGAGATGAATTCATTTTCCCATTAGGTCGCCCACTTACCCTCTATTACCTTTTCCCCAAATGCTAGTGGTTTCATGTCTCTTTCGTCATTTACGTTTTTTCAGTACAACAATATGTTAAGCATTGAAAAAAATGCAAACTTCTAATCTATTAATCGAGATCATATACCTAATTAAACCAGTTGGTTTATGCTAGCTAGAGTCATAACTCATACTAAGTAGAGGTAATTTTCTTATGATAGTTATGTTCTGTTACAGTTAAAAATTTAACTACCTTTCTCTCTATTTAGTATTATTCATTATTGTTGAAAAAAAAACATATATACCTTTACATTGGGTGAAATTAAAAAGTAGGAATTTGGTAACCCATAACCCAAAAATACAAGTGACCCATTTCAAAGGGGTATTCTCTCTCTCTAGTTGGCCACTATCAAAGGGGTATTCTCTCTCTCTAGAATGCTAGTGGTTTTTTACTTTATTTATTTGGTGTCATGATCCACTACCCTTGTTATGCCCAAAAGCCCCCCAAGTTTGTGTATTGGCATAGCAAGAAGCACAGAAAACCAAAAGAGTGTATTTCAGAAAGATGTTAGCAGGTAAGTAACCCAAAAGAGAGAGAAGAAGAAGCTTACAACTTAAAAAGTTTAAACGCGAAATCGCTGGGTGAGTGGGTATGGAGATCAAACCCAGTCCTTCATCCCCACAAACACAAGCCTCGCCTTCTCTTGTATTTAACCACAACCTTTCCGCCACTGCCGCTGACGATGACAAAAAGACGGCAGCTGTTTCCACGGCGGGCGGAGGAGGAGACCGGCTAAAGCGAGACGAGTGGAGCGAAGGGGCGGTGTCGACACTCCTAGAAGCGTACGAATCAAAATGGGTACTACGAAACAGAGCAAAATTGAAAGGGCATGATTGGGAAGATGTGGCCCGCCATGTGTCTTCACGATCTAATTTTACTAAATCTCCCAAAACTCAAACTCAGTGTAAGAATAAAATTGAGTCCATGAAAAAAAGGTACCGTTCTGAATCTGCCTCCCCTGCCTCTAACTGGCCTTTGTACAACCGTCTTCATCTCTTGCTCAGGGGAAACACCACTCTCACCCCACCACCACCACCACCACTCTCTCACTCTCCGCCGCCGCCGCCACTTATTCTCGTGGATCCTCCACCTCCACCTCCACCTCCCTCTCCACCGCCCTTTCTTCCGACCCAAAATTCTCATGGATCCAATGGTCTTGATAGGATTAATCCTAAGGTATTATTAGCTTTTCTCCCCCTTCACTTTTTTTTTTTTTTTTAATATTATTTTCCCTTTATGGATTTTAATTATAAATTGCATACAGGCATATGTATATAAGATTTTTGCAGATTTTTTTTTTTAAAAAAAAGAATATAGTTTTGTTGTGGGAAAAGAAGCTTTTTCTTCACACGTTATTAGAATTCAATTCTTCCCAATTTCTTTGTACTTATCCCAAGTTTTTTAGTTTATTAAACTCTATTAGTTATAATTTAGGTTTCGGTCCTTAACTATTTGAATTTTTTTTTCTTAATTTTTAAATATTAAGTTTATAAATTAGCACTTCTTTATTTCTTTTATTTTGTTATATACTGTTTCTAAATCCAAATTAATTTTTGAGAACCAGAAAAAGTCTTCTTTTAATACACTACTTACATTTGGAATTTAGATAAGAAAAACTTGCATAATGAGACTGCCTTCTTTAATAATAGTTAGATGTTGGATTCGTCTGTAATAACCATTGGATAAAAATACGAGATACTTTTGTAATTTCTATTTCATACATTCAGTGTAAAAATACGAGATTAATTATTGTAGGAAGATGGAGTTGATAATGGAAGAGGAGATGAATCAGATGAATTATCAGAGAAGAATAAGAAGATGGTGATAGACACAGACAGTAGCACACCAGCAATAGTATACAGCAGTGAGAAAGAAAAGGTAGCGATGAGGCCAAAACAACCAACAAAAATGAAGAACAACAAGAAGAAAAAGACGACGAGGCTGTCGACGGCGGAGGATTCGTTGGAGCAGATCGCGGGGAGCATACGGTGGTTGGCGGAGGTAGTGGTGCGATCGGAACAAGCGAGAATGGAGATGATAAAGGATATAGAAAAGATGAGAGCTGAAGCAGAGGCTAAAAGGGGGGAAATGGATCTCAAAAGAACACAAATCATTGCAAATACTCAATTGGAGATTGCTAAGCTCTTTGCATCTGCTACCAAACCTCTTGATTCTTCACTAAGGATTGGTAGAACTTAATTTTATATTTTATTAATCCATATAATAATAGAATATCATATAACAATCATTATATATTATAAACTCAGATCATAGTTAATAATTAATCATAATTAATCAATGTGCACAACTAAAAACTGGGTCATGTGTGTCTTTGATTAATTATTTTAATTAGACACTTTGGAGATGGAGACATAATTAACTTTTAAAATTATTCTAATTATTAGTCACTCCCCTTTGTTATTCAATGTAAGCTTCTCTTTCAATTCAGCATGTAAAGATGCTGCTTTGTTTTAACTTACTTTCGGAATAATATGATAATAAATAAGTTCTCATTACTCACTTTGTAGCTATCTTTTAATAAGCCGCATGTGTGATTACTTACACTCAGTATCAAGTTTTGTAAACAACTTAGACAGAATACTTTATGATTTTGGGTGTACCTCTCAATTATTTCTCCTTCTCCCTCTCTTCATAAGGAGGTAATTTCCGGTCGTGACGTATAGTAAACTTCATTGATGTTGATGTTGTGTATTTAAATGAAATACATTTACAATTGAAATGACTCCAACCTTAATAGGGGTGTTCAAAAAAATCGAGCAATCCAACCCAACCCACCTAGTTTGGGTTGGTTTAAAAAAAGAAATTGGTTTGGCTTGGGTTTTTTTAAGTAAACCCGAGTAGGTAGGTTTA